>NW_028243606.1:0-51000 GCF_964263255.1 Lissotriton vulgaris | reverse complement strand
TGTTACTGCTAAAAAGTTGATTTAAATTTCGTTTTTGGATAAGGGTGATTGCAATATTTCAACAAGTCAATTGAAATTTTCTTGCACGATTAGGGACAGTGGATGCCTAGAAAGATGTTTTTTTTTTTAATTAGTTTTAGGTTTCAGAGAGAAGATTCCTGAAAAAAATGTGTTTGTTTTATGAAAAATGTGAGTGTGTTACTGCTAAAAAGTTGATTTAAATTTCGTTTTTGAATAAGGGTGATTGCAATATTTCAACAAGTCAATTGAAATTTTCTTGCACGATTAGGGACAGTGGATGCCTAGAAAGATGTTTTTTAAAAATTAGTTTTAGGTTGGTTTCAGACAGTAGATTCCTGAAAAAAATGTGTTTGTTTTATGAAAAATGTGAGTGTGTTACTGCTAAAAAGTTGATTTAAATTTCGTTTTTGGATAAGGGTGATTGCAATAGTTCAACAAGTCAATTGAAATTTTCTCTCACGATTAGGGACAGTGGATGCCTAGAAAGATGTTTTTTTTAAAATTAGTTTTAGGTTCCAGAGAGTGGATTCCTGAAAAAGTTATTGTTTGTTTTATGAAAAATGTGAGTGTGTTACTGCAAACAAGTTGATTTTAATTTAGTTTCAGGATAGGCGTGAATGCATCATTTCAACAAGTCAATTGAAATTTTCTTGCATGATTAGGGACAGTGGATGCATAGAAAGATGTTTTTTTATATTTGTTTTAGGTTCCAGAGAGTTGATTCCTGAAAAAAATGTGTTTGTTTTATGAAAAATGTGAGTGTGTTACTGCTAAAAAGTTTATTTAAATTTAGCTTCAGGATAGGCATGATTGCATTATTTCAACTAGTTAATTGAAATTTTCTTGCACGATTAGGGAGAGTGGATGCATAGAAAGATATTTTTTTTATATTTGTTTTAGGTTCCAGAGAGTTGATTCCTGAAAAAAATGTGTTTGTTTTATGAAAAATGTGAGTGTGTTACTGCTAAAAAGTTTATTTAAATTTAGCTTCAGGATAGGCGTGATTGCATTATTTCAACTAGTTAATTGAAATTTTCTTGCACGATTAGGGAGAGTGGATACATAGAAATATGTTTTTTTTATATTTGTTTTAGGTTCCAGAGAGTTGATTCCTGAAAAAATGTGTTTGTTTTATGAAAAATGTGAGTGTGTTACTGCTAAAAAGTTGATTTAAATTTCGTTTTTGGATAAGGGTGATTGCAATATTTCAACAAGTCAATTGAAATTTTCTTGCACGATTAGGGACAGTAGATGCCTAGAAAGATGTTTTTTTAAAATTACTTTCAGGTTTCAGAGAGTAGATTCCTGAAAAAAAATTGTTTGTTTTATGAAAAATGTGAGTGTTTTACTGCTAAAAAGTTGATTTAAATTTCGTTTTTGGATAAGGGTGATTGCAATATTTCAACAAGTTAATTGAAATTTTCTTGCAAGATTAGGGAGAATGGATGCCTAGAAAGATGTTTTTTTTAAATTAGTTTTCGGTTCCAGAGAGTTGATTCTTGAAAAAAATGTGTTTGTTTCATGAAAAATGTGAGTGTGTTACTGCTAAAAAGTTGATTTAAATTTCGTTTTTGGATAAGGGTGATTGCAATATTTCAACAAGTCAATTGAAATTTTCTTGCAAGATTAGGGACAGTGGATGCCTAGAAAGATGTTTTTTTAAAATTAGTTTTAGGTTCCAGAGAGTAGATTCCTGAAAAAAATGTGTTTGTTTTATGAAAAATGTGAGTGTGTTGCTGCTAAAAAGTTGATTTAAATTTCATTTTTGGATAAGGGTGATTGCAATATTTCAACAAGTCAATTGAAATTTTCTTGCACGATTAGGGACAGTGGATGCCTAGAAAGATGTTTTTTTTTTTTAATTAGTTTTAGGTTTCAGAGAGAAGATTCCTGAAAAAAATGTGTTTGTTTTATGAAAAATGTGAGTGTGTTACTGCTAAAAAGTTGAATTAAATTTCGTTTTTGAATAAGGGTGATTGCAATATTTCAACAAGTCAATTGAAATTTTCTTGCACGATTAGGGACAGTGGATGCCTAGAAAGATGTTTTTTAAAAATTAGTTTTAGGTTGGTTTCAGAGAGTAGATTCCTGAAAAAAATGTGTTTGTTTTATGAAAAATGTGAGTGTGTTACTGCTAAAAAGTTGATTTAAATTTCGTTTTTGGATAAGGGTGATTGCAATATTTCAACAAGTCAAGTGAAATTTTCTCGCACGATTAGGGACAGTGGATGCCTAGAAAGATGTTTTTTTTTAAATTAGTTTTAGGTTCCAGAGAGTGGATTCCTGAAAAAATTATTGTTTGTTTTATGAAAAATGTGAGTGTGTTACTGCAAACAAGTTTATTTAAATTTAGCTTCAGGATAGGCATGATTGCATTATTTCAACTAGTTAATTGAAATTTTCTTGCACGATTAGGGAGAGTGGATGCATAGAAAGATATTTTTTTTATATTTGTTTTAGGTTCCAGAGAGTTGACTCCTGAAAAAAATGTGTTTGTTTTATGAAAAATGTGAGTGTGTTACTGCTAAAAAGTTTATTTAAATTTAGCTTCAGGATAGGCGTGATTGCATTATTTCAACTAGTTAATTGAAATTTTCTTGCACGATTAGGGAGAGTGGATACATAGAAATATGTTTTTTTTATATTTGTTTTAGGTTCCAGAGAGTTGATTCCTGAAAAAATGTGTTTGTTTTATGAAAAATGTGAGTGTGTTACTGCTAAAAAGTTGATTTAAATTTCGTTTTTGGATAAGGGTGATTGCAATATTTCAACAAGTCAATTGAAATTTTCTTGCACGATTAGGGACAGTGGATGCCTAGAAAGATTTTTTTTAAAATTAGTTTCAGGTTTCAGAGAGTAGATTCCTGAAAAAAATGTGTTTGTTTTATGAAAAATGTGAGTGTTTTACTGCTAAAAAGTTGATTTAAATTTCGTTTTTGGATAAGGGTGATTGCAATATTTCAACAAGTTAATTGAAATTTTCTTGCAAGATTAGGGAGAGTGGATGCCTAGAAAGATGTTTTTTTTAAATTAGTTTTCGGTTCCAGAGAGTTGATTCTTGAAAATAATGTGTTTGTTTCATGAAAAATGTGAGTGTGTTACTGCTAAAAAGTAGATTTAAATTTCGTTTTTGGATAAGGGTGATTGCAATATTTCAACAAGTCAATTGAAATTTTCTTGCAAGATTAGGGACAGTGGATGCCTAGAAAGATGTTTTTTTTAATTAGTTTTAGGTTTCAGAGAGTAGATTCCTGAAAAAAATGTGTTTGTTTTATGAAAAATGTGAGTGTGTTACTGCAAAAAAGTTGATTTAAATATCGTTTTTTGGATAAGGGTGATTGCAATATTTCAACAAGTTATTTGAAATTTTCTTGCAAGATTAGGGAGAGTGGATGCCTAGAAAGATGTTTTTTACAAATTCGTTATAGGTTCCAGAGAGTGGAGTCCTGAAAAAAAAATTATTTGTTTCATGAAAAATGTGAGTGTGTTACTGCAAAAAAGTTGATTTTAATTTAGTTTCAGGATAGGCGTGAATGCATCATTTCAACAAGTTAATTGAAATTTTCTTGCACGATTAGGGAGAGTGGATGCATAGAAAGATGTTTTTTTTTATATTTGTTTTAGGTTCCAGAGAGTTGATTCCTGAAAAAAATGTCTTTGTTTTATGAAAAATGTGAGTGTGTTACTGCTAAAAAGTTTATTTAAATTTAGCTTCAGGATAGGCATGATTGCATTATTTCAACTAGTTAATTGAAATTTTCTTGCACGATTAGGGAGAGTGGATGCCTAGAAAGATGTTTTTTACAAATTCGTTATAGGTTCCAGAGAGTGGATTCCTGAAAAAAAAATTATTTGTTTCATGAAAAATGTGAGTGTGTTACTGCAAAAAAGTTTATTTAAATTTAGTTTCAGGATAGGCATGAATGCATCATTTCAACAAGTTAATTGAAATTTTCTTGCACGATTAGGGAGAGTGGATGCATAGAAATATTTTTTTTATATTTGTTTTAGGTTCCAGAGAGTTGATTCCTGAAAAAAATGTCATTGTTTTATGAAAAATGTGAGTGTGTTACTGCTAAAAAGTTTATTTAAATTTAGCTTCAGGATAGGCATGATTGCATTATTTCAACTAGTTAATTGAAATTTTCTTGCACGATTAGGGAGAGTGGATGCATAGAAAGATGTTTTTTTTATATTTGTTTTAGGTTCCAGAGAGTTGATTCCTGAAAAAATGTGTTTGTTTTATGAAAAATGTGAGTGTTTTACTGCTAAAAAGTTGATTTAAATTTCGTTTTTGGATAAGGGTGATTGCAATATTTCAACAAGTCAATTAAAATTTTCTTGCACGATTAGGGACAGTGGATGCCTAGAAAGATGTTTTTTTAAAATTAGTTTTAGGTTTCAGAGAGTAGATTCCTGAAAAAAATGTGTTTGTTTTATGAAAAATGTGAGTGGGTTACTGCTAAAAAGTTGATTTAAATTTCGTTTTTGGATAAGGGTGATTGCAATATTTCACCAAGTTAATTGAAATTTTCTTGCAAGATTAGGGAGAGTGGATGCCTAGAAAGATGATTTTTTACAAATTCGTTATAGGTTCCAGAGAGTGGATTCCTGTAAAAAAAATTATTTGTTTCATGAAAAATGTGAGTGTGTTACTGCAAAAAAGTTGATTTAAATTTAGTTTCAGGATAGGTGTGAATGCATCATTTCAACAAGTTAATTGAAATTTTCTTGCACGATTAGGGAGAGTGGATGCATAGAAAGATATTTTTTTTATATTTGTTTTAGGTTCCAGAGAGTTGATTCCTGAAAAAAATTTGTTTGTTTTATGAAAAATGTGAGTGTGTTACTGCTAAAAAGTTTATTTAAATTTAGCTTCAGGATAGGCGTCATTGCATTATTTCAACTAGTTAATTGAAATTTTCTTGCACGATTAGGGAGAGTGGATACATAGAAAGATGTTTTTTTTATATTTGTTTTAGGCTCCAGAGAGTTGATTCCTGAAAAAAATGTGTTTGTTTCATGAAAAATGTTAGTGTGTTACTGCTAAAAAGTTGATTTAAATTTCGTTTTTGGATAAGGGTGATTGCAATATTTCAACAAGTCAATTGAAATTTTCTTGCACGATTAGGGACAGTGGATGCCTAGAAAGATGTTTTTTTTTTAATTAGTTTTAGGTTTCAGAGAGAAGATTCCTGAAAAAAATGTGTTTGTTTTATGATAAATGTGAGTGTGTTACTGCTAAAAAGTTGATTTAAATTTCGTTTTTGAATAAGGGTGATTGCAATATTTCAACAAGTCAATTGAAATTTTCTTGCACGATTAGGGACAGTGGATGCCTAGAAAGATGTTTTTTAAAAATTAGTTTTAGGTTGGTTTCAGACAGTAGATTCCTGAAAAAAATGTGTTTGTTTTATGAAAAATGTGAGTGTGTTACTGCTAAAAAGTTGATTTAAATTTCGTTTTTGGATAAGGGTGATTGCAATATTTCAACAAGTCAAGTGAAATTTTCTCTCACGATTAGGGACAGTGGATGCCTAGAAAGATGTTTTTTTTTAAATTAGTTTTAGGTTCCAGAGAGTGGATTCCTGAAAAAGTTATTGTTTGTTTTATGAAAAATGTGAGTGTGTTACTGCAAACAAGTTGATTTTAATTTAGTTTCAGGATAGGCGTGAATGCATCATTTCAACAAGTCAATTGAAATTTTCTTGCATGATTAGGGACAGTGGATGCATAGAAAGATGTTTTTTTATATTTGTTTTAGGTTCCAGAGAGTTGATTCCTGAAAAAAATGTGTTTGTTTTATGAAAAATGTGAGTGTGTTACTGCTAAAAAGTTTATTTAAATTTAGCTTCAGGATAGGCATGATTGCATTATTTCAACTAGTTAATTGAAATTTTCTTGCACGATTAGGGAGAGTGGATGCATAGAAAGATATTTTTTTTATATTTGTTTTAGGTTCCAGAGAGTTGATTCCTGAAAAAAATGTGTTTGTTTTATGAAAAATGTGAGTGTGTTACTGCTAAAAAGTTTATTTAAATTTAGCTTCAGGATAGGCGTGATTGCATTATTTCAACTAGTTAATTGAAATTTTCTTGCACGATTAGGGAGAGTGGATGCATAGAAATATGTTTTTTTTATATTTGTTTTAGGTTCCAGAGAGTTGATTCCTGAAAAAATGTGTTTGTTTTATGAAAAATGTGAGTGTGTTACTGCTAAAAAGTTGATTTAAATTTCGTTTTTGGATAAGGGTGATTGCAATATTTCAACAAGTCAATTGAAATTTTCTTGCACGATTAGGGACAGTAGATGCCTAGAAAGATGTTTTTTTAAAATTAGTTTCAGGTTTCAGAGAGTAGATTCCTGAAAAAAATGTGTTTGTTTTATGAAAAATGTGAGTGTTTTACTGCTAAAAAGTTGATTTAAATTTCATTTTTGGATAAGGGTGATTGCAATATTTCAACAAGTTAATTGAAATTTTCTTGCAAGATTAGGGAGAGTGGATGCCTAGAAAGATGTTTTTTTTAAATTAGTTTTCGGTTCCAGAGAGTTGATTCTTGAAAAAAATGTGTTTGTTTCATGAAAAATGTGAGTGTGTTACTGCTAAAAAGTTGATTTAAATTTCGTTTTTGGATAAGGGTGATTGCAATATTTCAACAAGTCAATTGAAATTTTCTTGCAAGATTAGGGACAGTGGATGCCTAGAAAGATTTTTTTTTTTTAATTAGTTTTAGGTTTCAGAGAGTAGATTCCTGAAAAAAATGTGTTTGTTTTATGAAAAATGTGAGTGTGTTACTGCAAAAAAGTTGATTTAAATATCGTTTTTGGATAAGGGTGATTGCAATATTTCAACAAGTTATTTGAAATTTTCTTGCAAGATTAGGGAGAGTGGATGCCTAGAAAGATCTTTTTTTTTAATTAGTTTTAGGTTTCAGAGAGTAGATTCCTGAAAAAAATGTGTTTGTTTTATGAAAAATGTGAGTGTTTTACTGCTAAAAAGTTGATTTAAATTTCGTTTTTGGATAAGGGTGATTGCAATATTTCAACAAGTTAATTGAAATTTTCTTGCAAGATTAGGGAGAGTGGATGCCTAGAAAGATGTTTTTTTTAAATTAGTTTTCGGTTCCAGAGAGTTGATTCTTGAAAAAAATGTGTTTGTTTCATGAAAAATGTGAGTGTGTTACAGCTAAAAAGTTGATTTAAATTTCGTTTTTGAATAAGGGTGATTGCAATATTTCAACAAGTCAATTGAAATTTTCTTGCACGATTAGGGACAGTGGATGCCTAGAAAGATATTTTTTTAAATTAGTTTTAGGTTTCAGAGTAGATTCCTGAAAAAAATGTGTTTGTTTTATGAAAAATGTGAGTGTGTTACTGCAAAAAAGTTGATTTAAATATCGTTTTTGGATAAGGGTGATTGCAATATTTCAATAAGTTAATTGAAATTTTCTTGGAAGATTAGGGAGAGTGGATGCCTAGAAAGATGTTTTTTTTTTAATTAGTTTTAGGTTTCAGAGAGTAGATTCCTGAAAAAAATGTGTTTGTTTTATGTAAATTGTGAGTGTGTTACAGCTAAAAAGTTGATTTAAATTTCGTTTTTGAATAAGGGTGATTGCAATATTTCAACAAGTCAATTGAAATTTTCTTGCACGATTAGGGACAGTGGATGCCTAGAAAGACATTTTTTTTAAATTAGTTTTAGGTTTCAGAGTAGATTCCTGAAAAAAATGTGTTTGTTTTATGAAAAATGTGTGTGTGTTACTGCTAAAAAGTTGATTTAAATTTCGTTTTTGGATAAGGGTGATTGCAATATTTCAACAAGTCAATTGAAATTTTCTTGCAAGATTAGGGACAGTGGATGCCTAGAAAGATGCTTTTTTTTAATTAGTTTTAGGTTTCAGAGAGTAGATTCCTGAAAAAAATGTGTTTGTTTTATGAAAAATGTGAGTGTGTTACTGCAAAAAAGTTGATTTAAATATCGTTTTTGGATAAGGGTGATTGCAATATTTCAACAAGTTATTTGAAATTTTCTTGCAAGATTAGGGAGAGTGGATGCCTAGAAAGATGTTTTTTTTTAATTAGTTTTAGGTTTCAGAGAGTAGATTCCTGAAAAAAATGTGTTTGTTTTATGAAAAATGTGAGTGTTTTACTGCTAAAAAGTTGATTTAAATTTCGTTTTTGGATAAGGGTGATTGCAATATTTCAACAAGTTAATTGAAATTTTCTTGCAAGATTAGGGAGAGTGGATGCCTAGAAAGATGTTTTTTTTAAATTAGTTTTCGGTTCCAGAGAGTTGATTCTTGAAAAAAATGTGTTTGTTTCATGAAAAATGTGAGTGTGTTACAGCTAAAAAGTTGATTTAAATTTCGTTTTTGAATAAGGGTGATTGCAATATTTCAACAAGTCAATTGAAATTTTCTTGCACGATTAGGGACAGTGGATGCCTAGAAAGATATTTTTTTAAATTAGTTTTAGGTTTCAGAGTAGATTCCTGAAAAAAATGTGTTTGTTTTATGAAAAATGTGAGTGTGTTACTGCAAAAAAGTTGATTTAAATATCGTTTTTGGATAAGGGTGATTGCAATATTTCAATAAGTTAATTGAAATTTTCTTGGAAGATTAGGGAGAGTGGATGCCTAGAAAGATGTTTTTTTTTTAATTAGTTTTAGGTTTCAGAGAGTAGATTCCTGAAAAAAATGTGTTTGTTTTATGTAAATTGTGAGTGTGTTACAGCTAAAAAGTTGATTTAAATTTCGTTTTTGAATAAGGGTGATTGCAATATTTCAACAAGTCAATTGAAATTTTCTTGCACGATTAGGGACAGTGGATGCCTAGAAAGACATTTTTTTTAAATTAGTTTTAGGTTTCAGAGTAGATTCCTGAAAAAAATGTGTTTGTTTTATGAAAAATGTGTGTGTGTTACTGCTAAAAAGTTGATTTAAATTTCGTTTTTGGATAAGGGTGATTGCAATATTTCAACAAGTCAATTGAAATTTTCTTGCACGATTAGGGACAGTGGATGCCTAGAAAGATTTTTTTTTTAAATTCGTTATAGGTTCCAGGGAGTGGATTCCTGAAAATAAATTATTTGTTTCATGAAAAATGTGAGTGTGTTACTGCAAACAAGTTGATTTAAATTTAGTTTCAGGATAGGCGTGAATGCATCATTTCAACAAGTTAATTGAAATTTTCTTGCACGATTAGGGAGAGTGGATGCATAGAAAGATGTTTTTTTATATTTGTTTTAGGTTCCAGAGAGTTGATTCCTGAAAAAAATGTCTTTGTTTTATGAAAAATGTGAGTGTGTTACTGCTAAAAAGTTTATTTAAATTTAGCTTCAGGATAGGCATGATTGCATTATTTCAACTAGTTAATTGAAATTTTCTTGCACGATTAGGGAGAGTGGATGCATAGAAAGATGTTTTTTTTATATTTGTTTTAGGTTCCAGAGAGTTGAATCCTGAAAAAATGTGTTTGTTTTATGAAAAATGTGAGTGTGTTACTGCTAAAAAGTTGATTTAAATTTTGTTTTTGGATAAGGGTGATTGCAATATTTCAACAAGTCAATTGAAATTTTCTTGCACGATTAGGGACAGTGGATGCCTAGAAAGATGTTTTTTTTTTTAATTAGTTTTAGGTTTCAGAGAGAAGATTCCTGAAAAAAATGTGTTTGTTTTATGAAAAATGTGAGTGTGTTACTGCTAAAAAGTTGATTTAAATTTCGTTTTTGAATAAGGGTGATTGCAATATTTCAACAAGTCAATTGAAATTTTCTTGCACGATTAGGGACAGTGGATGCCTAGAAAGATGTTTTTTAAAAATTAGTTTTAGGTTGGTTTCAGACAGTAGATTCCTGAAAAAAATGTGTTTGTTTTATGAAAAATGTGAGTGTGTTACTGCTAAAAAGTTGATTTAAATTTCGTTTTTGGATAAGGGTGATTGCAATATTTCAACAAGTCAATTGAAATTTTCTCTCACGATTAGGGACAGTGGATGCCTAGAAAGATGTTTTTTTTAAAATTAGTTTTAGGTTCCAGAGAGTGGATTCCTGAAAAAGTTATTGTTTGTTTTATGAAAAATGTGAGTGTGTTACTGCAAACAAGTTGATTTTAATTTAGTTTCAGGATAGGCGTGAATGCATCATTTCAACAAGTCAATTGAAATTTTCTTGCATGATTAGGGACAGTGGATGCATAGAAAGATGTTTTTTTATATTTGTTTTAGGTTCCAGAGAGTTGATTCCTGAAAAAAATGTGTTTGTTTTATGAAAAATGTGAGTGTGTTACTGCTAAAAAGTTTATTTAAATTTAGCTTCAGGATAGGCATGATTGCATTATTTCAACTAGTTAATTGAAATTTTCTTGCACGATTAGGGAGAGTGGATGCATAGAAAGATATTTTTTTTATATTTGTTTTAGGTTCCAGAGAGTTGATTCCTGAAAAAAATTTGTTTGTTTTATGAAAAATGTGAGTGTGTTACTGCTAAAAAGTTTATTTAAATTTAGCTTCAGGATAGGCGTGATTGCATTATTTCAACTAGTTAATTGAAATTTTCTTGCACGATTAGGGAGAGTGGATACATAGAAATATGTTTTTTTTATATTTGTTTTAGGTTCCAGAGAGTTGATTCCTGAAAAAATGTGTTTGTTTTATGAAAAATGTGAGTGTGTTACTGCTTAAAAGTTGATTTAAATTTCGTTTTTGGATAAGGGTGATTGCAATATTTCAACAAGTCAATTGAAATTTTCTTGCACGATTAGGGACAGTAGATGCCTAGAAAGATGTTTTTTTAAAATTACTTTCAGGTTTCAGAGAGTAGATTCCTGAAAAAAAATTGTTTGTTTTATGAAAAATGTGAGTGTTTTACTGCTAAAAAGTTGATTTAAATTTCGTTTTTGGATAAGGGTGATTGCAATATTTCAACAAGTTAATTGAAATTTTCTTGCAAGATTAGGGAGAATGGATGCCTAGAAAGATGTTTTTTTTAAATTAGTTTTCGGTTCCAGAGAGTTGATTCTTGAAAAAAATGTGTTTGTTTCATGAAAAATGTGAGTGTGTTACTGCTAAAAAGTTGATTTAAATTTCGTTTTTGGATAAGGGTGATTGCAATATTTCAACAAGTCAATTGAAATTTTCTTGCAAGATTAGGGACAGTGGATGCCTAGAAAGATGTTTTTTTTTAATTAGTTTTAGGTTTCAGAGAGTAGATTCCTGAAAAAAATGTGTTTGTTTTATGAAAAATGTGAGTGTGTTACTGCAAAAAAGTTGATTTAAATATCGTTTTTGGATAAGGGTGATTGCAATATTTCAACAAGTTATTTGAAATTTTCTTGCAAGATTAGGGAGAGTGGATGCCTAGAAAGATGTTTTTTACAAATTCGTTATAGGTTCCAGAGAGTGGAGTCCTGAAAAAAAAATTATTTGTGTCATGAAAAATGTGAGTGTGTTACTGCAAAAAAGTTGATTTAAATTTAGTTTCAGGATAGGCGTGAATGCATCATTTCAACAAGTTAATTGAAATTTTCTTGCACGATTAGGGAGAGTGGATGCATAGAAAGATGGTTTTTTTAATATTTGTTTTAGGTTCCAGAGAGTTGATTCCTGAAAAAAATGTCTTTGTTTTATGAAAAATGTGAGTGTGTTACTGCTAAAAAGTTTATTTAAATTTAGCTTCAGGATAGGCATGATTGCATTATTTCAACTAGTTAATTGAAATTTTCTTGCACGATTAGGGAGAGTGGATGCCTAGAAAGATGTTTTTTACAAATTCGTTATAGGTTCCAGAGAGTGGATTCCTGAAAAAAAAATTATTTGTTTCATGAAAAATGTGAGTGTGTTACTGCAAAAAAGTTTATTTAAATTTAGTTTCAGGATAGGCATGAATGCATCATTTCAACAAGTTAATTGAAATTTTCTTGCACGATTAGGGAGAGTGGATGCATAGAAATATTTTTTTTTATATTTGTTTTAGGTTCCAGAGAGTTGATTCCTGAAAAAAATGTCTTTGTTTTATGAAAAATGTGAGTGTGTTACTGCTAAAAAGTTTATTTAAATTTAGCTTCAGGATAGGCATGATTGCATTATTTCAACTAGTTAATTGAAATTTTCTTGCACGATTAGGGAGAGTGGATGCATAGAAAGATGTTTTTTTTATATTTGTTTTAGGTTCCAGAGAGTTGATTCCTGAAAAAATGTGTTTGTTTTATGAAAAATGTGAGTGTGTTACTGCTAAAAAGTTGATTTAAATTTCGTTTTTGGATAAGGGTGATTGCAATATTTCAACGAGTCAATTGAAATTTTCTTGCACGATTAGGGACAGTGGATGCCTAAAAAGATGTTTTTTTTTTTAATTAGTTTTAGGTTTCAGAGAGAAGATTCCTGAAAAAAATGTGTTTGTTTTATGAAAAATGTGAGTGTGTTACTGCTAAAAAGTTGATTTAAATTTCGTTTTTGAATAAGGGTGATTGCAATATTTCAACAAGTCAATTGAAATTTTCTTGCACGATTAGGGACAGTGGATGCCTAGAAAGATGTTTTTTAAAAATTAGTTTTAGGTTTCAGAGAGTAGATTCCTGAAAAAAATGTGTTTGTTTTATGAAAAATGTGAGTGTGTTACTGCTAAAAAGTTGATTTAAATTTCGTTTTGGATAAGGGTGATTGCAATATTTCAACAAGTCAATTGAAATTTTCTTGCACGATTAGGGACAGTGGATGCCTAGAAAGATGTTTTTTTAAATTAGTTTTAGGTTTCAGAGAGTTGATTCCTGAAAAAAATGTGTTTGTTTTATGAAAAATGTGAGTGTGTTACTGCTAAAAAGTTTATTTAAATTTAGCTTCAGGATAGGCGTCATTGCATTATTTCAACTAGTTAATTGAAATTTTCTTGCACGATTAGGGAGAGTGGATACATAGAAAGATTTTTTTTTATATTTGTTTTAGGCTCCAGAGAGTTGATTCCTGAAAAAAATGTGTTTGTTTCATGAAAAATGTTAGTGTGTTACTGCTAAAAAGTTGATTTAAATTTCGTTTTTGGATAAGGGTGATTGCAATATTTCAACAAGTCAATTGAAATTTTCTCGCACGATTAGGGACAGTGGATGCCTAGAAAGATGTTTTTTTTAAATTAGTTTTAGGTTCCAGAGAGTGGATTCCTGAAAAAATTATTGTTTGTTTTATGAAAAATGTGAGTGTGTTACTGCAAACAAGTTGATTTTAATTTAGTTTCAGGATATGCGTGAATGCATCATTTCAACAAGTCAATTGAAATTTTCTTGCACGATTTGGGACAGTGGATGCATAGAAAGATGTTTTTTTATATTTGTTTTAGGTTCCAGAGAGTTGATTCCTGAAAAAAATGTGTTTGTTTTATGAAAAATGTGAGTGTGTTACTGCTAAAAAGTTTATTTAAATTTAGCTTCAGGATAGGCATGATTGCATTAGTTCAACTAGTTAAATGAAATTTTCTTGCACGATTAGGGAGAGTGGATGCATGAAAAGATATTTTTTTTATATTTGTTTTAGGTTCCAGAGAGTTGATTCCTGAAAAAAATGTGTTTGTTTTATGAAAAATGTGAGTGTGTTACTGCTAAAAAGTTTATTTAAATTTAGCTTCAGGATAGGCGTGATTGCATTATTTCAACTAGTTAATTGAAATTTTCTTGCACGATTAGGGAGAGTGGATACAAAGAAATATGTTTTTTTTATATTTGTTTTAGGTTCCAGAGAGTTGATTCCTGAAAAAATGTGTTTGTTTTATGAAAAATGTGAGTGTGTTACTGCTAAAAAGTTGATTTAAATTTCGTTTTTGGATAAGGGTGATTGCAATATTTCAACAAGTCAATTGAAATTTTCTTGCACGATTAGGGACAGTGGATGCCTAGAAAGATGTTTTTTTTAAATTAGTTTCAGGTTTCAGAGAGTAAATTCCTGAAAAAAATGTGTTTGTTTTATGAAAAATGTGAGTGTTTTACTGCTAAAAAGTTGATTTAAATTTCGTTTTTGGATAAGGGTGATTGCAATATTTCAACAAGTTAATTGAAATTTTCTTGCAAGATTAGGGAGAGTGGATGCCTAGAAAGATGTGTTTTTTTAAATTAGTTTTAGGTTCCAGAGAGTTGATTCCTGAAAAAAATGTGTTTGTTTCATGAAAAATGTGAGTGTGTTACTGCTAAAAAGTTGATTTAAATTTCGTTTTTGGATAAGGGTGATTGCAATATTTCAACAAGTCAATTGAAATTTTCTTGCAAGATTAGGGACAGTGGATGCCTAGAAAGATGTTTTTTTAATTAGTTTTAGGTTTCAGAGAGTAGATTCCTGAAAAAAATGTGTTTGTTTTATGAAAAATGTGAGTGTGTTACTGCAAAAAAGTTGATTTAAATATCGTTTTTGGATAAGGGTGATTGCAATATTTCAACAAGTTATTTGAAATTTTCTTGCAAGATTAGGGAGAGTGGATGCCTAGAAAGATGTTTTTTACAAATTCGTTATAGGTTCCAGAGAGTGGAGTCCTGAAAAAAAAATATTTGTTTCATGAAAAATGTGAGTGTGTTACTGCAAAAAAGTTGATTTAAATTTAGTTTCAGGATAGGCGTGAATGCATCATTTCAACAAGTTAATTGAAATTTTCTTGCACGATTAGGGAGAGTGGATGCATAGAAAGATGTTTTTTTTTATATTTGTTTTAGGTTCCAGAGAGTTGATTCCTGAAAAAAATGTCTTTGTTTTATGAAAAATGTGAGTGTGTTACTGCTAAAAAGTTTATTTAAATTTAGCTTCAGGATAGGCATGATTGCATTATTTCAACTAGTTAATTGAAATTTTCTTGCATGATTAGGGAGAGTGGATGCCTAGAAAGATGTTTTTTACAAATTCGTTATAGGTTCCAGAGAGTGGATTCCTGAAAAAAAATTATTTGTTTCATGAAAAATGTGAGTGTGTTACTGCAAAAAAGTTTATTTAAATTTAGTTTCAGGATAGGCGTGAATGCATCATTTCAACAAGTTAATTGAAATTTTCTTGCACGATTAGGGAGAGTGGATTTATAGAAAGATTTTTTTTATATTTGTTTTAGGTTCCAGAGACTTGATTCCTGAAAAAAATGTCTTTGTTTTATGAAAAATGTGAGTGTGTTACTGCTAAAAAGTTTATTTAAATTTAGCTTCAGGATAGGCATGATTGCATTATTTCAACTAGTTAATTGAAATTTTCTTGCACGATTAGGGAGAGTGGATGCATAGAAAGATGTTTTTTTTATATTTGTTTTAGGTTCCAGAGAGTTGATTCCTGAAAAAATGTGTTTGTTTTATGAAAAATGTGAGTGTGTTACTGCTAAAAAGTTGATTTAAATTTCGTTTTTGGATAAGGGTGATTGCAATATTTCAACAAGTCAATTGAAATTTTCTTGCATGATTAGGGACAGTGGATGCCTAGAAAGATGTTTTTTTAAAATTAGTTTTAGGTTTCAGAGAGTAGATTCCTGAAAAAAATGTGTTTGTTTTATGAAAAATGTGAGTGGGTTACTGCTAAAAAGTTGATTTAAATTTCGTTTTTGGATAAGGGTGATTGCAATATTTCAACAAGTTAATTGAAATTTTCTTGCAAGATTAGGGAGAGTGGATGCCTAGAAAGATGTTTTTTACAAATTCATTATAGGTTCCAGAGAGTGGATTCCTGAAAAAAAAAATGATTTGTTTCATGAAAAATGTGAGTGTGTTACTGCAAAAAAGTTGATTTAAATTTAGTTTCAGGATAGGTGTGAATGCATCATTTCAACAAGTTAATTGAAATTTTCTTGCACGATTAGGGAGAGTGGATGCATAGAAAGATATTTTTTTTATATTTGTTTTAGGTTCCAGAGAGTTGATTCCTGAAAAAAATGTGTTTGTTTTATGAAAAATGTGAGTGTGTTACTGCTAAAAATTTTATTTAAATTTAGCTTCAGGATAGGCGTCATTGCATTATTTTAACTAGTTAATTGAAATTTTCTTGCACGATTAGGGAGAGTGGATACATAGAAAGATGTTTTTTTTATATTTGTTTTAGGCTCCAGAGAGTTGATTCCTGAAAAAAATGTGTTTGTTTCATGAAAAATGTTAGTGTGTTACTGCTAAAAAGTTGATTTAAATTTCGTTTTTGGATAAGGGTGATTGCAATATTTCAACAAGTCAATTGAAATTTTCTCGCACGATTAGGGACAGTGGATGCCTAGAAAGATGTTTTTTTTAAATTAGTTTTAGGTTCCAGAGAGTGGATTCCTGAAAAAATTATTGTTTGTTTTATGAAAAATGTGAGTGTGTTACTGCAAACAAGTTGATTTTAATTTAGTTTCAGGATAGGCGTGAATGCATCATTTCAACAAGTCAATTGAAATTTTCTTGCACGATTTGGGACAGTGGATGCATAGAAAGATGTTTTTTTATATTTGTTTTAGGTTCCAGAGAGTTGATTCCTGAAAAAAATGTGTTTGTTTTATGAAAAATGTGAGTGTGTTACTGCTAAAAAGTTTATTTAAATTTAGCTTCAGGATAGGCATGATTGCATTAGTTCAACTAGTTAAATGAAATTTTCTTGCACGATTAGGGAGAGTGGATGCATGAAAAGATATTTTTTTTATATTTGTTTTAGGTTCCAGAGAGTTGATTCCTGAAAAAAATGTGTTTGTTTTATGAAAAATGTGAGTGTGTTACTGCTAAAAAGTTTATTTAAATTTAGCTTCAGGATAGGCGTGATTGCATTATTTCAACTAGTTAATTGAAATTTTCTTGCACGATTAGGGAGAGTGGATACAAAGAAATATGTTTTTTTTATATTTGTTTTAGGTTCCAGAGAGTTGATTCCTGAAAAAATGTGTTTGTTTTATGAAAAATGTGAGTGTGTTACTGCTAAAAAGTTGATTTAAATTTCGTTTTTGGATAAGGGTGATTGCAATATTTCAACAAGTCAATTGAAATTTTCTTGCACGATTAGGGACAGTGGATGCCTAGAAAGATGTTTTTTTTAAATTAGTTTCAGGTTTCAGAGAGTAAATTCCTGAAAAAAATGTGTTTGTTTTATGAAAAATGTGAGTGTTTTACTGCTAAAAAGTTGATTTAAATTTCGTTTTTGGATAAGGGTGATTGCAATATTTCAACAAGTTAATTGAAATTTTCTTGCAAGATTAGGGAGAGTGGATGCCTAGAAAGATGTGTTTTTTTAAATTAGTTTTAGGTTCCAGAGAGTTGATTCCTGAAAAAAATGTGTTTGTTTCATGAAAAATGTGAGTGTGTTACTGCTAAAAAGTTGATTTAAATTTCGTTTTTGGATAAGGGTGATTGCAATATTTCAACAAGTCAATTGAAATTTTCTTGCAAGATTAGGGACAGTGGATGCCTAGAAAGATGTTTTTTTTTAATTAGTTTTAGGTTTCAGAGAGTAGATTCCTGAAAAAAATGTGTTTGTTTTATGAAAAATGTGAGTGTGTTACTGCAAAAAAGTTGATTTAAATATCGTTTTTGGATAAGGGTGATTGCAATATTTCAACAAGTTATTTGAAATTTTCTTGCAAGATTAGGGAGAGTGGATGCCTTGAAAGATGTTTTTTACAAATTCGTTATAGGTTCCAGAGAGTGGAGTCCTGAAAAAAAAATATTTGTTTCATGAAAAATGTGAGTGTGTTACTGCAAAAAAGTTGATTTAAATTTAGTTTCAGGATAGGCGTGAATGCATCATTTCAACAAGTTAATTGAAATTTTCTTGCACGATTAGGGAGAGTGGATGCATAGAAAGATGTTTTTTTTTATATTTGTTTTAGGTTCCAGAGAGTTGATTCCTGAAAAAAATGTCTTTGTTTTATGAAAAATGTGAGTGTGTTACTGCTAAAAAGTTTATTTAAATTTAGCTTCAGGATAGGCATGATTGCATTATTTCAACTAGTTAATTGAAATTTTCTTGCATGATTAGGGAGAGTGGATGCCTAGAAAGATGTTTTTTACAAATTCGTTATAGGTTCCAGAGAGTGGATTCCTGAAAAAAAAATTATTTGTTTCATGAAAAATGTGAGTGTGTTACTGCAAAAAAGTTTATTTAAATTTAGTTTCAGGATAGGCGTGAATGCATCATTTCAACAAGTTAATTGAAATTTTCTTGCACGATTAGGGAGAGTGGATTTATAGAAAGATTTTTTTTATATTTGTTTTAGGTTCCAACGACTTGATTCCTGAAAAAAATGTCTTTGTTTTATGAAAAATGTGAGTGTGTTACTGCTAAAAAGTTTATTTAAATTTAGCTTCAGGATAGGCATGATTGCATTATTTCAACTAGTTAATTGAAATTTTCTTGCACGATTAGGGAGAGTGGATGCATAGAAAGATGTTTTTTTTATATTTGTTTTAGGTTCCAGAGAGTTGATTCCTGAAAAACTGTGTTTGTTTTATGAAAAATGTGAGTGTGTTACTGCTAAAAAGTTGATTTAAATTTCGTTTTTGGATAAGGGTGATTGCAATATTTCAACAAGTCAATTTAAATTTTCTTGCACGATTAGGGACAGTGGATGCCTAGAAAGATGTTTTTTTAAAATTAGTTTTAGGTTTCAGAGAGTAGATTCCTGAAAAAAATGTGTTTGTTTTATGAAAAATGTGAGTGGGTTACTGCTAAAAAGTTGATTTAAATTTCGTTTTTGGATAAGGGTGATTGCAATATTTCCACAAGTTAATTGAAATTTTCTTGCAAGATTAGGGAGAGTGGATGCCTAGAAAGATGTTTTTTACAAATTCGTTATAGGTTCCAGAGAGTGGATTCCTGAAAAAAAAATTATTTGTTTCATGAAAAATGTGAGTGTGTTACTGCAAAAAAGTTGATTTAAATTTAGTTTCAGGATAGGTGTGAATGCATCATTTCAACAAATTAATTGAAATTTTCTTGCACGATTAGGGAGAGTGGATGCATAGAAAGATATTTTTTTTATATTTGTTTTAGGTTCCAGAGAGTTGATTCCTGAAAAAAATGTGTTTGTTTTATGAAAAATGTGAGTGTGTTACTGCTAAAAAGTTTATTTAAATTTAGCTTCAGGATAGGCGTCATTGCATTATTTCAACTAGTTAATTGAAATTTTCTTGCACGATTAGGGAGAGTGGATACATAGAAAGATGTTTTTTTTATATTTGTTTTAGGCTCCAGAGAGTTGATTCCTGAAAAAAAATGTGTTTGTTTCATGAAAAATGTTAGTGTGTTACTGCTAAAAAGTTGATTTAAATTTCGTTTTTGGATAAGGGTGATTGCAATATTTCAACAAGTCAATTGAAATTTTCTTGCAAGATTAGGGACAGTGGATGCTTAGAAAGATGTTTTTTTAAAATTAGTTTTAGGTTTCAGAGAGTAGATTCCTGAAAAAAATGTGTTTGTTTTATGAAAAATGTGAGTGTGTTACTGCAAAAAAGTTGATTTAAATATCGTTTTTGGATAAGGGTGATTGCAATATTTCAATAAGTTAATTGAAATTTTCTTGGAAGATTAGGGAGAGTGGATGCCTAGAAATATGTTTTTTTTTAAATTAGTTTTAGGTTTCAGAGAGTAGATTCCTGAAAAAAATGTGTTTGTTTTATGAAAAATGTGAGTGTGTTACAGCTAAAAAGTTGATTGAAATTTCGTTTTTGAATAAGGGTGATTGCAATATTTCAACAAGTCAATTGAAATTTTCTTGCACGATTAGGGACAGTGGATGCCTAGAAAGATATTTTTTTAAAATTAGTTTTAGGTTTCAGAGTAGATTCCTGAAAAAAATGTGTTTGTTTTATGAAAAATGTGTGTGTGTTACTGCTAAAAAGTTGATTTAAATTTCGTTTTTGGATAAGGGTGATTGCAATATTTCAACAAGTCAATTGAAATTTTCTTGCACGATTAGGGACAGTGGATGCCTAGAAAGATTTTTTTTTTAAATTCGTTATAGGTTCCAGGGAGTGGATTCCTGAAAATAAATTATTTGTTTCATGAAAAATGTGAGTGTGTTACTGCAAACAAGTTGATTTAAATTTAGTTTCAGGATAGGCGTGAATGCATCATTTCAACAAGTTAATTGAAATTTTCTTGCACGATTAGGGAGAGTGGATGCATAGAAAGATGTTTTTTTATATTTGTTTTAGGTTCCAGAGAGTTGATTCCTGAAAAAAATGTCTTTGTTTTATGAAAAATGTGAGTGTGTTACTGCTAAAAAGTTTATTTAAATTTAGCTTCAGGATAGGCATGATTGCATTATTTCAACTAGTTAATTGAAATTTTCTTGAACGATTAGGGAGAGTGGATGCATAGAAAGATGTTTTTTTTATATTTGTTTTAGGTTCCAGAGAGTTGATTCCTGAAAAAATGTGTTTGTTTTATGAAAAATGTGAGTGTGTTACTGCTAAAAAGTTGATTTAAATTTCGTTTTTGAATAAGGGTGATTGCAATATTTCAACAAGTCAATTGAAATTTTCTTGCACGATTAGGGACAGTGGATGCCTAGAAAGATGTTTTTTAAAAATTAGTTTTAGGTTTCAGAGAGTAGATTCCTGAAAAAAATGTGTTTGTTTTATGAAAAATGTGAGTGTGTTACTGCTAAAAAGTTGATTTAAATTTCGTTTTTGGATAAGGGTGATTGCAATATTTCAACAAGTCAAGTGAAATTTTCTCGCACGATTAGGGACAGTGGATGCCTAGAAAGATGTTTTTTTTTAATTAGTTTTAGGTTCCAGAGAGTGGATTCCTGAAAAAAATTATTGTTTGTTTTATGAAAAATGTGAGTGTGTTACTGCAAACAAGTTGATTTTAATTTAGTTTCAGGATAGGCGTGAATGCATCATTTCAACAAGTCAATTGAAATTTTCTTGCATGATTAGGGACAGTGGATGCATAGAAAGATGTTTTTTTATATTTGTTTTAGGTTCCAGAGAGTTGATTCCTGAAAAAAATGTCTTTGTTTTATGAAAAATGTGAGTGTGTTACTGCTAAAAAGTTTATTTAAATTTAGCTTCAGGATAGGCATGATTGCATTATTTCAACTAGTTAATTGAAATTTTCTTGCACGATTAGGGAGAGTGGATGCATAGAAAGATGTTTTTTTTATATTTGTTTTAGGTTCCAGAGAGTTGAATCCTGAAAAAATGTGTTTGTTTTATTAAAAATGTGAGTGTGTTACTGCTAAAAAGTTTATTTAAATTTAGCTTCAGGATAGGCGTGATTGCATTATTTCAACTAGTTAATTGAAATTTTCTTGCACGATTAGGGAGAGTGGATACATAGAAATATGTTTTTTTTATATTTGTTTTAGGTTCCAGAGAGTTGATTCCTGAAAAAATGTGTTTGTTTTATGAAAAATGTGAGTGTGTTGCTGCTAAAAAGTTGATTTAAATTTCGTTTTTGGATAAGGGTGATTGCAATATTTCAACAAGTCAATTGAAATTTTCTTGCACGATTAGGGACAGTGGATGCCTAGAAAGATGTTTTTTTAAAATTAGTTTTAGGTTCCAGAGAGTAGATTCCTGAAAAAATGTGTTTGTTTTATGAAAAATGTGAGTGTGTTACTGCTAAAAAGTTGATTTAAATATCGTTTTTGGATAAGGGTGATTGCAATATTTCAATAAGTTAATTGAAATTTTCTTGGAAGATTAGGGAGAGTGGATGCCTAGAAAGATGTTTTTTTTTAATTAGTTTTAGGTTTCAGAGAGTAGATTTCTGAAAAAAATGTGTTTGTTTTATGAAAAATGTGAGGGTGTTACTGCTAAAAAGTTGATTTAAATTTCGTTTTTGAATAAGGGTGATTGCAATATTTCAACAAGTCAATTGAAAATTTCTTGCACGATTAGGGACAGTGGATGCCTAGAAAGATTTCTTTTTTAAATTAGTATTAGGTTTCAGAGAGTAGATTCCTGAAAAAAATGTGTTTGTTTTATGAAAAATGTGAGTGTGTTACTGCAAAAAAGTTGATTTAAATTTCGTTTTTGGATAAGGGTGATTGCAATACTTCAACAAGTCAATTGAAATTTTCTTGCACGATTAGGGACAGTGGATGCATAGAAAGATTTCTTTTTAAAATTAGTTTTAGGTTCCAGAGAGTAGATTCCTGAAAAAAATGTGTTTGTTTTATAAAAAATGTGAGTGTGTTACTGCTAAAAAGTTGATTTAAATTTCATTTTTGGATAAGGGTGATTGCAATATTTCAACAAGTCAATTGAAATTTTCTTGCACGATTAGGGACAGTGGATGCCTAGAAAGATCTTTTTTTTAAATTAGTTTTAGGTTCCAGAGAGTAGATTCCTGAAAAAAATGTGTTTGTTTTATGAAAAATGTGAGTGTGTTACTGCTAAAAAGTTGATTTAAATATCGTTTTTGGATAAGGGTGATTGCAATATTTCAATAAGTTAATTGAAATTTTCTTGGAAGATTAGGGAGAGTGGATGCCTAGAAAGATGTTTTTTTTAATTAGTTTTAGGTTTCAGAGAGTAGATTCCTGAAAAAAATGTGTTTGTTTTATGAAAAATGTGAGGGTGTTACTGCTAAAAAGTTGATTTAAATTTCGTTTTTGAATAAGGGTGATTGCAATATTTCAACAAGTCAATTGAAATTTTCTTGCACGATTAGGGACAATGGATGCCTAGAAAGATGTTTTTTTAAAATTAGTTTTAGGTTCCAGAGAGTAGATTCCTGAAAAAAATGTGTTTGTTTTATGAAAAATGTGAGTGTGTTACTGCTAAAAAGTTGATTTAAATTTCATTTTTGGATAAGGGTGATTGCAATATTTCAACAAGTCAATTGAAATTTTCTTGCACGATTAGGGACAGTGGATGCCTAGAAAGATGTTTTTTTAAAATTTGTTTAAGGTTCCAGAGAGTAGATTCCTGAAAAAAATGTGTTTGTTTTATGAAAAATGTGAGTGTGTTACTGCTAAAAAGTTGATTTAAATTTCGTTTTTGGATAAGGGTGATTGCAATACTTCAACAAGTCAATTGAAATTTTCTTGCACGATTAGGGACAGTGGATGCATAGAAAGATTTCTTTTTTAAATTAGTATTAGTTTTCAGAGAGTAGATTCCTGAAAAAAATGTGTTTGTTTTATGAAAAATGTGAGGGTGTTACTGCTAAAAAGTTGATTTAAATTTCATTTTTGGATAAGGGTGATTGCAATATTTCAACAAGTCAATTGAAATTTTCTTGCACGATTAGGGACAGTGGATGCCTAGAAAGTTTTTTTTTTTTAATTAGTTTTAGGTTCCAGAGAGTAGATTCCTGAAAAAAATGTGTTTGTTTTATGAAAAATGTGAGTGTGTTACTGCTAAAAAGTTGATTTAAATATCGTTTTTGGATAAGGGTGATTGCAATATTTCAATAAGTTAATTGAAATTTTCTTGGAAGATTAGGGAGAGTGGATGCCTAGAAAGATGTTTTTTTTAATTAGTTTTAGGTTTCAGAGAGTAGATTCCGGAAAAAAATGTGTTTGTTTTATGAAAAATGTGAGTGTGTTACTGCTAAAAAGTTGATTTAAATTTCGTTTTTGGATAAGGGTGATTGCAATATTTCAACAAGTCAAGTGAAATTTTCTCGCACGATTAGGGACAGTGGATGCCTAGAAAGATGTTTTTTTTTAAATTAGTTTTAGGTTCCAGAGAGTGGATTCCTGAAAAAATTATTGTTTGTTTTATGAAAAATGTGAGTGTGTTACTGCAAACAAGTTTATTTAAATTTAGCTTCAGGATAGGCATGATTGCATTATTTCAACTAGTTAATTGAAATTTTCTTGCACGATTAGGGAGAGTGGATGCATAGAAAGATATTTTTTTTATATTTGTTTTAGGTTCCAGAGAGTTGACTCCTGAAAAAAATGTGTTTGTTTTATGAAAAATGTGAGTGTGTTACTGCTAAAAAGTTTATTTAAATTTAGCTTCAGGATAGGCGTGATTGCATTATTTCAACTAGTTAATTGAAATTTTCTTGCACGATTAGGGAGAGTGGATACATAGAAATATGTTTTTTTTATATTTGTTTTAGGTTCCAGAGAGTTGATTCCTGAAAAAATGTGTTTGTTTTATGAAAAATGTGAGTGTGTTACTGCTAAAAAGTTGATTTAAATTTCGTTTTTGGATAAGGGTGATTGCAATATTTCAACAAGTCAATTGAAATTTTCTTGCACGATTAGGGACAGTGGATGCCTAGAAAGATTTTTTTTAAAATTAGTTTCAGGTTTCAGAGAGTAGATTCCTGAAAAAAATGTGTTTGTTTTATGAAAAATGTGAGTGTTTTACTGCTAAAAAGTTGATTTAAATTTCGTTTTTGGATAAGGGTGATTGCAATATTTCAACAAGTTAATTGAAATTTTCTTGCAAGATTAGGGAGAGTGGATGCCTAGAAAGATGTTTTTTTTAAATTAGTTTTCGGTTCCAGAGAGTTGATTCTTGAAAATAATGTGTTTGTTTCATGAAAAATGTGAGTGTGTTACTGCTAAAAAGTAGATTTAAATTTCGTTTTTGGATAAGGGTGATTGCAATATTTCAACAAGTCAATTGAAATTTTCTTGCAAGATTAGGGACAGTGGATGCCTAGAAAGATGTTTTTTTTAATTAGTTTTAGGTTTCAGAGAGTAGATTCCTGAAAAAAATGTGTTTGTTTTATGAAAAATGTGAGTGTGTTACTGCAAAAAAGTTGATTTAAATATCGTTTTTTGGATAAGGGTGATTGCAATATTTCAACAAGTTATTTGAAATTTTCTTGCAAGATTAGGGAGAGTGGATGCCTAGAAAGATGTTTTTTACAAATTCGTTATAGGTTCCAGAGAGTGGAGTCCTGAAAAAAAAATTATTTGTTTCATGAAAAATGTGAGTGTGTTACTGCAAAAAAGTTGATTTTAATTTAGTTTCAGGATAGGCGTGAATGCATCATTTCAACAAGTTAATTGAAATTTTCTTGCACGATTAGGGAGAGTGGATGCATAGAAAGATGTTTTTTTTTATATTTGTTTTAGGTTCCAGAGAGTTGATTCCTGAAAAAAATGTCTTTGTTTTATGAAAAATGTGAGTGTGTTACTGCTAAAAAGTTTATTTAAATTTAGCTTCAGGATAGGCATGATTGCATTATTTCAACTAGTTAATTGAAATTTTCTTGCACGATTAGGGAGAGTGGATGCCTAGAAAGATGTTTTTTACAAATTCGTTATAGGTTCCAGAGAGTGGATTCCTGAAAAAAAAATTATTTGTTTCATGAAAAATGTGAGTGTGTTACTGCAAAAAAGTTTATTTAAATTTAGTTTCAGGATAGGCATGAATGCATCATTTCAACAAGTTAATTGAAATTTTCTTGCACGATTAGGGAGAGTGGATGCATAGAAATATTTTTTTTATATTTGTTTTAGGTTCCAGAGAGTTGATTCCTGAAAAAAATGTCATTGTTTTATGAAAAATGTGAGTGTGTTACTGCTAAAAAGTTTATTTAAATTTAGCTTCAGGATAGGCATGATTGCATTATTTCAACTAGTTAATTGAAATTTTCTTGCACGATTAGGGAGAGTGGATGCATAGAAAGATGTTTTTTTTATATTTGTTTTAGGTTCCAGAGAGTTGATTCCTGAAAAAATGTGTTTGTTTTATGAAAAATGTGAGTGTTTTACTGCTAAAAAGTTGATTTAAATTTCGTTTTTGGATAAGGGTGATTGCAATATTTCAACAAGTCAATTAAAATTTTCTTGCACGATTAGGGACAGTGGATGCCTAGAAAGATGTTTTTTTAAAATTAGTTTTAGGTTTCAGAGAGTAGATTCCTGAAAAAAATGTGTTTGTTTTATGAAAAATGTGAGTGGGTTACTGCTAAAAAGTTGATTTAAATTTCGTTTTTGGATAAGGGTGATTGCAATATTTCACCAAGTTAATTGAAATTTTCTTGCAAGATTAGGGAGAGTGGATGCCTAGAAAGATGATTTTTTACAAATTCGTTATAGGTTCCAGAGAGTGGATTCCTGTAAAAAAAATTATTTGTTTCATGAAAAATGTGAGTGTGTTACTGCAAAAAAGTTGATTTAAATTTAGTTTCAGGATAGGTGTGAATGCATCATTTCA
The DNA here is from genome assembly GCF_964263255.1 of Lissotriton vulgaris. Classification (NCBI taxonomy): domain Eukaryota; kingdom Metazoa; phylum Chordata; class Amphibia; order Caudata; family Salamandridae; genus Lissotriton; species Lissotriton vulgaris. The sequence continues at coordinate 24,932 of NW_028243606.1, read as the reverse complement.
ACAAGTTAATTGAAATTTTCTTGCACGATTAGGGAGAGTGGATGCATAGAAAGATATTTTTTTTATATTTGTTTTAGGTTCCAGAGAGTTGATTCCTGAAAAAAATTTGTTTGTTTTATGAAAAATGTGAGTGTGTTACTGCTAAAAAGTTTATTTAAATTTAGCTTCAGGATAGGCGTCATTGCATTATTTCAACTAGTTAATTGAAATTTTCTTGCACGATTAGGGAGAGTGGATACATAGAAAGATGTTTTTTTTATATTTGTTTTAGGCTCCAGAGAGTTGATTCCTGAAAAAAATGTGTTTGTTTCATGAAAAATGTTAGTGTGTTACTGCTAAAAAGTTGATTTAAATTTCGTTTTTGGATAAGGGTGATTGCAATATTTCAACAAGTCAATTGAAATTTTCTTGCACGATTAGGGACAGTGGATGCCTAGAAAGATGTTTTTTTTTTAATTAGTTTTAGGTTTCAGAGAGAAGATTCCTGAAAAAAATGTGTTTGTTTTATGATAAATGTGAGTGTGTTACTGCTAAAAAGTTGATTTAAATTTCGTTTTTGAATAAGGGTGATTGCAATATTTCAACAAGTCAATTGAAATTTTCTTGCACGATTAGGGACAGTGGATGCCTAGAAAGATGTTTTTTAAAAATTAGTTTTAGGTTGGTTTCAGACAGTAGATTCCTGAAAAAAATGTGTTTGTTTTATGAAAAATGTGAGTGTGTTACTGCTAAAAAGTTGATTTAAATTTCGTTTTTGGATAAGGGTGATTGCAATATTTCAACAAGTCAAGTGAAATTTTCTCTCACGATTAGGGACAGTGGATGCCTAGAAAGATGTTTTTTTTTAAATTAGTTTTAGGTTCCAGAGAGTGGATTCCTGAAAAAGTTATTGTTTGTTTTATGAAAAATGTGAGTGTGTTACTGCAAACAAGTTGATTTTAATTTAGTTTCAGGATAGGCGTGAATGCATCATTTCAACAAGTCAATTGAAATTTTCTTGCATGATTAGGGACAGTGGATGCATAGAAAGATGTTTTTTTATATTTGTTTTAGGTTCCAGAGAGTTGATTCCTGAAAAAAATGTGTTTGTTTTATGAAAAATGTGAGTGTGTTACTGCTAAAAAGTTTATTTAAATTTAGCTTCAGGATAGGCATGATTGCATTATTTCAACTAGTTAATTGAAATTTTCTTGCACGATTAGGGAGAGTGGATGCATAGAAAGATATTTTTTTTATATTTGTTTTAGGTTCCAGAGAGTTGATTCCTGAAAAAAATGTGTTTGTTTTATGAAAAATGTGAGTGTGTTACTGCTAAAAAGTTTATTTAAATTTAGCTTCAGGATAGGCGTGATTGCATTATTTCAACTAGTTAATTGAAATTTTCTTGCACGATTAGGGAGAGTGGATGCATAGAAATATGTTTTTTTTATATTTGTTTTAGGTTCCAGAGAGTTGATTCCTGAAAAAATGTGTTTGTTTTATGAAAAATGTGAGTGTGTTACTGCTAAAAAGTTGATTTAAATTTCGTTTTTGGATAAGGGTGATTGCAATATTTCAACAAGTCAATTGAAATTTTCTTGCACGATTAGGGACAGTAGATGCCTAGAAAGATGTTTTTTTAAAATTAGTTTCAGGTTTCAGAGAGTAGATTCCTGAAAAAAATGTGTTTGTTTTATGAAAAATGTGAGTGTTTTACTGCTAAAAAGTTGATTTAAATTTCATTTTTGGATAAGGGTGATTGCAATATTTCAACAAGTTAATTGAAATTTTCTTGCAAGATTAGGGAGAGTGGATGCCTAGAAAGATGTTTTTTTTAAATTAGTTTTCGGTTCCAGAGAGTTGATTCTTGAAAAAAATGTGTTTGTTTCATGAAAAATGTGAGTGTGTTACTGCTAAAAAGTTGATTTAAATTTCGTTTTTGGATAAGGGTGATTGCAATATTTCAACAAGTCAATTGAAATTTTCTTGCAAGATTAGGGACAGTGGATGCCTAGAAAGATTTTTTTTTTTTAATTAGTTTTAGGTTTCAGAGAGTAGATTCCTGAAAAAAATGTGTTTGTTTTATGAAAAATGTGAGTGTGTTACTGCAAAAAAGTTGATTTAAATATCGTTTTTGGATAAGGGTGATTGCAATATTTCAACAAGTTATTTGAAATTTTCTTGCAAGATTAGGGAGAGTGGATGCCTAGAAAGATCTTTTTTTTTAATTAGTTTTAGGTTTCAGAGAGTAGATTCCTGAAAAAAATGTGTTTGTTTTATGAAAAATGTGAGTGTTTTACTGCTAAAAAGTTGATTTAAATTTCGTTTTTGGATAAGGGTGATTGCAATATTTCAACAAGTTAATTGAAATTTTCTTGCAAGATTAGGGAGAGTGGATGCCTAGAAAGATGTTTTTTTTAAATTAGTTTTCGGTTCCAGAGAGTTGATTCTTGAAAAAAATGTGTTTGTTTCATGAAAAATGTGAGTGTGTTACAGCTAAAAAGTTGATTTAAATTTCGTTTTTGAATAAGGGTGATTGCAATATTTCAACAAGTCAATTGAAATTTTCTTGCACGATTAGGGACAGTGGATGCCTAGAAAGATATTTTTTTAAATTAGTTTTAGGTTTCAGAGTAGATTCCTGAAAAAAATGTGTTTGTTTTATGAAAAATGTGAGTGTGTTACTGCAAAAAAGTTGATTTAAATATCGTTTTTGGATAAGGGTGATTGCAATATTTCAATAAGTTAATTGAAATTTTCTTGGAAGATTAGGGAGAGTGGATGCCTAGAAAGATGTTTTTTTTTTAATTAGTTTTAGGTTTCAGAGAGTAGATTCCTGAAAAAAATGTGTTTGTTTTATGTAAATTGTGAGTGTGTTACAGCTAAAAAGTTGATTTAAATTTCGTTTTTGAATAAGGGTGATTGCAATATTTCAACAAGTCAATTGAAATTTTCTTGCACGATTAGGGACAGTGGATGCCTAGAAAGACATTTTTTTTAAATTAGTTTTAGGTTTCAGAGTAGATTCCTGAAAAAAATGTGTTTGTTTTATGAAAAATGTGTGTGTGTTACTGCTAAAAAGTTGATTTAAATTTCGTTTTTGGATAAGGGTGATTGCAATATTTCAACAAGTCAATTGAAATTTTCTTGCAAGATTAGGGACAGTGGATGCCTAGAAAGATGTTTTTTTTTAATTAGTTTTAGGTTTCAGAGAGTAGATTCCTGAAAAAAATGTGTTTGTTTTATGAAAAATGTGAGTGTGTTACTGCAAAAAAGTTGATTTAAATATCGTTTTTGGATAAGGGTGATTGCAATATTTCAACAAGTTATTTGAAATTTTCTTGCAAGATTAGGGAGAGTGGATGCCTAGAAAGATGTTTTTTTTTAATTAGTTTTAGGTTTCAGAGAGTAGATTCCTGAAAAAAATGTGTTTGTTTTATGAAAAATGTGAGTGTTTTACTGCTAAAAAGTTGATTTAAATTTCGTTTTTGGATAAGGGTGATTGCAATATTTCAACAAGTTAATTGAAATTTTCTTGCAAGATTAGGGAGAGTGGATGCCTAGAAAGATGTTTTTTTTAAATTAGTTTTCGGTTCCAGAGAGTTGATTCTTGAAAAAAATGTGTTTGTTTCATGAAAAATGTGAGTGTGTTACAGCTAAAAAGTTGATTTAAATTTCGTTTTTGAATAAGGGTGATTGCAATATTTCAACAAGTCAATTGAAATTTTCTTGCACGATTAGGGACAGTGGATGCCTAGAAAGATATTTTTTTAAATTAGTTTTAGGTTTCAGAGTAGATTCCTGAAAAAAATGTGTTTGTTTTATGAAAAATGTGAGTGTGTTACTGCAAAAAAGTTGATTTAAATATCGTTTTTGGATAAGGGTGATTGCAATATTTCAATAAGTTAATTGAAATTTTCTTGGAAGATTAGGGAGAGTGGATGCCTAGAAAGATGTTTTTTTTTTAATTAGTTTTAGGTTTCAGAGAGTAGATTCCTGAAAAAAATGTGTTTGTTTTATGTAAATTGTGAGTGTGTTACAGCTAAAAAGTTGATTTAAATTTCGTTTTTGAATAAGGGTGATTGCAATATTTCAACAAGTCAATTGAAATTTTCTTGCACGATTAGGGACAGTGGATGCCTAGAAAGACATTTTTTTTAAATTAGTTTTAGGTTTCAGAGTAGATTCCTGAAAAAAATGTGTTTGTTTTATGAAAAATGTGTGTGTGTTACTGCTAAAAAGTTGATTTAAATTTCGTTTTTGGATAAGGGTGATTGCAATATTTCAACAAGTCAATTGAAATTTTCTTGCACGATTAGGGACAGTGGATGCCTAGAAAGATTTTTTTTTTAAATTCGTTATAGGTTCCAGGGAGTGGATTCCTGAAAATAAATTATTTGTTTCATGAAAAATGTGAGTGTGTTACTGCAAACAAGTTGATTTAAATTTAGTTTCAGGATAGGCGTGAATGCATCATTTCAACAAGTTAATTGAAATTTTCTTGCACGATTAGGGAGAGTGGATGCATAGAAAGATGTTTTTTTATATTTGTTTTAGGTTCCAGAGAGTTGATTCCTGAAAAAAATGTCTTTGTTTTATGAAAAATGTGAGTGTGTTACTGCTAAAAAGTTTATTTAAATTTAGCTTCAGGATAGGCATGATTGCATTATTTCAACTAGTTAATTGAAATTTTCTTGCACGATTAGGGAGAGTGGATGCATAGAAAGATGTTTTTTTTATATTTGTTTTAGGTTCCAGAGAGTTGAATCCTGAAAAAATGTGTTTGTTTTATGAAAAATGTGAGTGTGTTACTGCTAAAAAGTTGATTTAAATTTTGTTTTTGGATAAGGGTGATTGCAATATTTCAACAAGTCAATTGAAATTTTCTTGCACGATTAGGGACAGTGGATGCCTAGAAAGATGTTTTTTTTTTTAATTAGTTTTAGGTTTCAGAGAGAAGATTCCTGAAAAAAATGTGTTTGTTTTATGAAAAATGTGAGTGTGTTACTGCTAAAAAGTTGATTTAAATTTCGTTTTTGAATAAGGGTGATTGCAATATTTCAACAAGTCAATTGAAATTTTCTTGCACGATTAGGGACAGTGGATGCCTAGAAAGATGTTTTTTAAAAATTAGTTTTAGGTTGGTTTCAGACAGTAGATTCCTGAAAAAAATGTGTTTGTTTTATGAAAAATGTGAGTGTGTTACTGCTAAAAAGTTGATTTAAATTTCGTTTTTGGATAAGGGTGATTGCAATATTTCAACAAGTCAATTGAAATTTTCTCTCACGATTAGGGACAGTGGATGCCTAGAAAGATGTTTTTTTTAAAATTAGTTTTAGGTTCCAGAGAGTGGATTCCTGAAAAAGTTATTGTTTGTTTTATGAAAAATGTGAGTGTGTTACTGCAAACAAGTTGATTTTAATTTAGTTTCAGGATAGGCGTGAATGCATCATTTCAACAAGTCAATTGAAATTTTCTTGCATGATTAGGGACAGTGGATGCATAGAAAGATGTTTTTTTATATTTGTTTTAGGTTCCAGAGAGTTGATTCCTGAAAAAAATGTGTTTGTTTTATGAAAAATGTGAGTGTGTTACTGCTAAAAAGTTTATTTAAATTTAGCTTCAGGATAGGCATGATTGCATTATTTCAACTAGTTAATTGAAATTTTCTTGCACGATTAGGGAGAGTGGATGCATAGAAAGATATTTTTTTTATATTTGTTTTAGGTTCCAGAGAGTTGATTCCTGAAAAAAATTTGTTTGTTTTATGAAAAATGTGAGTGTGTTACTGCTAAAAAGTTTATTTAAATTTAGCTTCAGGATAGGCGTGATTGCATTATTTCAACTAGTTAATTGAAATTTTCTTGCACGATTAGGGAGAGTGGATACATAGAAATATGTTTTTTTTATATTTGTTTTAGGTTCCAGAGAGTTGATTCCTGAAAAAATGTGTTTGTTTTATGAAAAATGTGAGTGTGTTACTGCTTAAAAGTTGATTTAAATTTCGTTTTTGGATAAGGGTGATTGCAATATTTCAACAAGTCAATTGAAATTTTCTTGCACGATTAGGGACAGTAGATGCCTAGAAAGATGTTTTTTTAAAATTACTTTCAGGTTTCAGAGAGTAGATTCCTGAAAAAAAATTGTTTGTTTTATGAAAAATGTGAGTGTTTTACTGCTAAAAAGTTGATTTAAATTTCGTTTTTGGATAAGGGTGATTGCAATATTTCAACAAGTTAATTGAAATTTTCTTGCAAGATTAGGGAGAATGGATGCCTAGAAAGATGTTTTTTTTAAATTAGTTTTCGGTTCCAGAGAGTTGATTCTTGAAAAAAATGTGTTTGTTTCATGAAAAATGTGAGTGTGTTACTGCTAAAAAGTTGATTTAAATTTCGTTTTTGGATAAGGGTGATTGCAATATTTCAACAAGTCAATTGAAATTTTCTTGCAAGATTAGGGACAGTGGATGCCTAGAAAGATGTTTTTTTTTAATTAGTTTTAGGTTTCAGAGAGTAGATTCCTGAAAAAAATGTGTTTGTTTTATGAAAAATGTGAGTGTGTTACTGCAAAAAAGTTGATTTAAATATCGTTTTTGGATAAGGGTGATTGCAATATTTCAACAAGTTATTTGAAATTTTCTTGCAAGATTAGGGAGAGTGGATGCCTAGAAAGATGTTTTTTACAAATTCGTTATAGGTTCCAGAGAGTGGAGTCCTGAAAAAAAAATTATTTGTGTCATGAAAAATGTGAGTGTGTTACTGCAAAAAAGTTGATTTAAATTTAGTTTCAGGATAGGCGTGAATGCATCATTTCAACAAGTTAATTGAAATTTTCTTGCACGATTAGGGAGAGTGGATGCATAGAAAGATGGTTTTTTTAATATTTGTTTTAGGTTCCAGAGAGTTGATTCCTGAAAAAAATGTCTTTGTTTTATGAAAAATGTGAGTGTGTTACTGCTAAAAAGTTTATTTAAATTTAGCTTCAGGATAGGCATGATTGCATTATTTCAACTAGTTAATTGAAATTTTCTTGCACGATTAGGGAGAGTGGATGCCTAGAAAGATGTTTTTTACAAATTCGTTATAGGTTCCAGAGAGTGGATTCCTGAAAAAAAAATTATTTGTTTCATGAAAAATGTGAGTGTGTTACTGCAAAAAAGTTTATTTAAATTTAGTTTCAGGATAGGCATGAATGCATCATTTCAACAAGTTAATTGAAATTTTCTTGCACGATTAGGGAGAGTGGATGCATAGAAATATTTTTTTTTATATTTGTTTTAGGTTCCAGAGAGTTGATTCCTGAAAAAAATGTCTTTGTTTTATGAAAAATGTGAGTGTGTTACTGCTAAAAAGTTTATTTAAATTTAGCTTCAGGATAGGCATGATTGCATTATTTCAACTAGTTAATTGAAATTTTCTTGCACGATTAGGGAGAGTGGATGCATAGAAAGATGTTTTTTTTATATTTGTTTTAGGTTCCAGAGAGTTGATTCCTGAAAAAATGTGTTTGTTTTATGAAAAATGTGAGTGTGTTACTGCTAAAAAGTTGATTTAAATTTCGTTTTTGGATAAGGGTGATTGCAATATTTCAACGAGTCAATTGAAATTTTCTTGCACGATTAGGGACAGTGGATGCCTAAAAAGATGTTTTTTTTTTTAATTAGTTTTAGGTTTCAGAGAGAAGATTCCTGAAAAAAATGTGTTTGTTTTATGAAAAATGTGAGTGTGTTACTGCTAAAAAGTTGATTTAAATTTCGTTTTTGAATAAGGGTGATTGCAATATTTCAACAAGTCAATTGAAATTTTCTTGCACGATTAGGGACAGTGGATGCCTAGAAAGATGTTTTTTAAAAATTAGTTTTAGGTTTCAGAGAGTAGATTCCTGAAAAAAATGTGTTTGTTTTATGAAAAATGTGAGTGTGTTACTGCTAAAAAGTTGATTTAAATTTCGTTTTGGATAAGGGTGATTGCAATATTTCAACAAGTCAATTGAAATTTTCTTGCACGATTAGGGACAGTGGATGCCTAGAAAGATGTTTTTTTAAATTAGTTTTAGGTTTCAGAGAGTTGATTCCTGAAAAAAATGTGTTTGTTTTATGAAAAATGTGAGTGTGTTACTGCTAAAAAGTTTATTTAAATTTAGCTTCAGGATAGGCGTCATTGCATTATTTCAACTAGTTAATTGAAATTTTCTTGCACGATTAGGGAGAGTGGATACATAGAAAGATTTTTTTTTATATTTGTTTTAGGCTCCAGAGAGTTGATTCCTGAAAAAAATGTGTTTGTTTCATGAAAAATGTTAGTGTGTTACTGCTAAAAAGTTGATTTAAATTTCGTTTTTGGATAAGGGTGATTGCAATATTTCAACAAGTCAATTGAAATTTTCTCGCACGATTAGGGACAGTGGATGCCTAGAAAGATGTTTTTTTTAAATTAGTTTTAGGTTCCAGAGAGTGGATTCCTGAAAAAATTATTGTTTGTTTTATGAAAAATGTGAGTGTGTTACTGCAAACAAGTTGATTTTAATTTAGTTTCAGGATATGCGTGAATGCATCATTTCAACAAGTCAATTGAAATTTTCTTGCACGATTTGGGACAGTGGATGCATAGAAAGATGTTTTTTTATATTTGTTTTAGGTTCCAGAGAGTTGATTCCTGAAAAAAATGTGTTTGTTTTATGAAAAATGTGAGTGTGTTACTGCTAAAAAGTTTATTTAAATTTAGCTTCAGGATAGGCATGATTGCATTAGTTCAACTAGTTAAATGAAATTTTCTTGCACGATTAGGGAGAGTGGATGCATGAAAAGATATTTTTTTTATATTTGTTTTAGGTTCCAGAGAGTTGATTCCTGAAAAAAATGTGTTTGTTTTATGAAAAATGTGAGTGTGTTACTGCTAAAAAGTTTATTTAAATTTAGCTTCAGGATAGGCGTGATTGCATTATTTCAACTAGTTAATTGAAATTTTCTTGCACGATTAGGGAGAGTGGATACAAAGAAATATGTTTTTTTTATATTTGTTTTAGGTTCCAGAGAGTTGATTCCTGAAAAAATGTGTTTGTTTTATGAAAAATGTGAGTGTGTTACTGCTAAAAAGTTGATTTAAATTTCGTTTTTGGATAAGGGTGATTGCAATATTTCAACAAGTCAATTGAAATTTTCTTGCACGATTAGGGACAGTGGATGCCTAGAAAGATGTTTTTTTTAAATTAGTTTCAGGTTTCAGAGAGTAAATTCCTGAAAAAAATGTGTTTGTTTTATGAAAAATGTGAGTGTTTTACTGCTAAAAAGTTGATTTAAATTTCGTTTTTGGATAAGGGTGATTGCAATATTTCAACAAGTTAATTGAAATTTTCTTGCAAGATTAGGGAGAGTGGATGCCTAGAAAGATGTGTTTTTTTAAATTAGTTTTAGGTTCCAGAGAGTTGATTCCTGAAAAAAATGTGTTTGTTTCATGAAAAATGTGAGTGTGTTACTGCTAAAAAGTTGATTTAAATTTCGTTTTTGGATAAGGGTGATTGCAATATTTCAACAAGTCAATTGAAATTTTCTTGCAAGATTAGGGACAGTGGATGCCTAGAAAGATGTTTTTTTAATTAGTTTTAGGTTTCAGAGAGTAGATTCCTGAAAAAAATGTGTTTGTTTTATGAAAAATGTGAGTGTGTTACTGCAAAAAAGTTGATTTAAATATCGTTTTTGGATAAGGGTGATTGCAATATTTCAACAAGTTATTTGAAATTTTCTTGCAAGATTAGGGAGAGTGGATGCCTAGAAAGATGTTTTTTACAAATTCGTTATAGGTTCCAGAGAGTGGAGTCCTGAAAAAAAAATATTTGTTTCATGAAAAATGTGAGTGTGTTACTGCAAAAAAGTTGATTTAAATTTAGTTTCAGGATAGGCGTGAATGCATCATTTCAACAAGTTAATTGAAATTTTCTTGCACGATTAGGGAGAGTGGATGCATAGAAAGATGTTTTTTTTTATATTTGTTTTAGGTTCCAGAGAGTTGATTCCTGAAAAAAATGTCTTTGTTTTATGAAAAATGTGAGTGTGTTACTGCTAAAAAGTTTATTTAAATTTAGCTTCAGGATAGGCATGATTGCATTATTTCAACTAGTTAATTGAAATTTTCTTGCATGATTAGGGAGAGTGGATGCCTAGAAAGATGTTTTTTACAAATTCGTTATAGGTTCCAGAGAGTGGATTCCTGAAAAAAAATTATTTGTTTCATGAAAAATGTGAGTGTGTTACTGCAAAAAAGTTTATTTAAATTTAGTTTCAGGATAGGCGTGAATGCATCATTTCAACAAGTTAATTGAAATTTTCTTGCACGATTAGGGAGAGTGGATTTATAGAAAGATTTTTTTTATATTTGTTTTAGGTTCCAGAGACTTGATTCCTGAAAAAAATGTCTTTGTTTTATGAAAAATGTGAGTGTGTTACTGCTAAAAAGTTTATTTAAATTTAGCTTCAGGATAGGCATGATTGCATTATTTCAACTAGTTAATTGAAATTTTCTTGCACGATTAGGGAGAGTGGATGCATAGAAAGATGTTTTTTTTATATTTGTTTTAGGTTCCAGAGAGTTGATTCCTGAAAAAATGTGTTTGTTTTATGAAAAATGTGAGTGTGTTACTGCTAAAAAGTTGATTTAAATTTCGTTTTTGGATAAGGGTGATTGCAATATTTCAACAAGTCAATTGAAATTTTCTTGCATGATTAGGGACAGTGGATGCCTAGAAAGATGTTTTTTTAAAATTAGTTTTAGGTTTCAGAGAGTAGATTCCTGAAAAAAATGTGTTTGTTTTATGAAAAATGTGAGTGGGTTACTGCTAAAAAGTTGATTTAAATTTCGTTTTTGGATAAGGGTGATTGCAATATTTCAACAAGTTAATTGAAATTTTCTTGCAAGATTAGGGAGAGTGGATGCCTAGAAAGATGTTTTTTACAAATTCATTATAGGTTCCAGAGAGTGGATTCCTGAAAAAAAAAATTATTTGTTTCATGAAAAATGTGAGTGTGTTACTGCAAAAAAGTTGATTTAAATTTAGTTTCAGGATAGGTGTGAATGCATCATTTCAACAAGTTAATTGAAATTTTCTTGCACGATTAGGGAGAGTGGATGCATAGAAAGATATTTTTTTTATATTTGTTTTAGGTTCCAGAGAGTTGATTCCTGAAAAAAATGTGTTTGTTTTATGAAAAATGTGAGTGTGTTACTGCTAAAAATTTTATTTAAATTTAGCTTCAGGATAGGCGTCATTGCATTATTTTAACTAGTTAATTGAAATTTTCTTGCACGATTAGGGAGAGTGGATACATAGAAAGATGTTTTTTTTATATTTGTTTTAGGCTCCAGAGAGTTGATTCCTGAAAAAAATGTGTTTGTTTCATGAAAAATGTTAGTGTGTTACTGCTAAAAAGTTGATTTAAATTTCGTTTTTGGATAAGGGTGATTGCAATATTTCAACAAGTCAATTGAAATTTTCTCGCACGATTAGGGACAGTGGATGCCTAGAAAGATGTTTTTTTTAAATTAGTTTTAGGTTCCAGAGAGTGGATTCCTGAAAAAATTATTGTTTGTTTTATGAAAAATGTGAGTGTGTTACTGCAAACAAGTTGATTTTAATTTAGTTTCAGGATAGGCGTGAATGCATCATTTCAACAAGTCAATTGAAATTTTCTTGCACGATTTGGGACAGTGGATGCATAGAAAGATGTTTTTTTATATTTGTTTTAGGTTCCAGAGAGTTGATTCCTGAAAAAAATGTGTTTGTTTTATGAAAAATGTGAGTGTGTTACTGCTAAAAAGTTTATTTAAATTTAGCTTCAGGATAGGCATGATTGCATTAGTTCAACTAGTTAAATGAAATTTTCTTGCACGATTAGGGAGAGTGGATGCATGAAAAGATATTTTTTTTATATTTGTTTTAGGTTCCAGAGAGTTGATTCCTGAAAAAAATGTGTTTGTTTTATGAAAAATGTGAGTGTGTTACTGCTAAAAAGTTTATTTAAATTTAGCTTCAGGATAGGCGTGATTGCATTATTTCAACTAGTTAATTGAAATTTTCTTGCACGATTAGGGAGAGTGGATACAAAGAAATATGTTTTTTTTATATTTGTTTTAGGTTCCAGAGAGTTGATTCCTGAAAAAATGTGTTTGTTTTATGAAAAATGTGAGTGTGTTACTGCTAAAAAGTTGATTTAAATTTCGTTTTTGGATAAGGGTGATTGCAATATTTCAACAAGTCAATTGAAATTTTCTTGCACGATTAGGGACAGTGGATGCCTAGAAAGATGTTTTTTTTAAATTAGTTTCAGGTTTCAGAGAGTAAATTCCTGAAAAAAATGTGTTTGTTTTATGAAAAATGTGAGTGTTTTACTGCTAAAAAGTTGATTTAAATTTCGTTTTTGGATAAGGGTGATTGCAATATTTCAACAAGTTAATTGAAATTTTCTTGCAAGATTAGGGAGAGTGGATGCCTAGAAAGATGTGTTTTTTTAAATTAGTTTTAGGTTCCAGAGAGTTGATTCCTGAAAAAAATGTGTTTGTTTCATGAAAAATGTGAGTGTGTTACTGCTAAAAAGTTGATTTAAATTTCGTTTTTGGATAAGGGTGATTGCAATATTTCAACAAGTCAATTGAAATTTTCTTGCAAGATTAGGGACAGTGGATGCCTAGAAAGATGTTTTTTTTTAATTAGTTTTAGGTTTCAGAGAGTAGATTCCTGAAAAAAATGTGTTTGTTTTATGAAAAATGTGAGTGTGTTACTGCAAAAAAGTTGATTTAAATATCGTTTTTGGATAAGGGTGATTGCAATATTTCAACAAGTTATTTGAAATTTTCTTGCAAGATTAGGGAGAGTGGATGCCTTGAAAGATGTTTTTTACAAATTCGTTATAGGTTCCAGAGAGTGGAGTCCTGAAAAAAAAATATTTGTTTCATGAAAAATGTGAGTGTGTTACTGCAAAAAAGTTGATTTAAATTTAGTTTCAGGATAGGCGTGAATGCATCATTTCAACAAGTTAATTGAAATTTTCTTGCACGATTAGGGAGAGTGGATGCATAGAAAGATGTTTTTTTTTATATTTGTTTTAGGTTCCAGAGAGTTGATTCCTGAAAAAAATGTCTTTGTTTTATGAAAAATGTGAGTGTGTTACTGCTAAAAAGTTTATTTAAATTTAGCTTCAGGATAGGCATGATTGCATTATTTCAACTAGTTAATTGAAATTTTCTTGCATGATTAGGGAGAGTGGATGCCTAGAAAGATGTTTTTTACAAATTCGTTATAGGTTCCAGAGAGTGGATTCCTGAAAAAAAAATTATTTGTTTCATGAAAAATGTGAGTGTGTTACTGCAAAAAAGTTTATTTAAATTTAGTTTCAGGATAGGCGTGAATGCATCATTTCAACAAGTTAATTGAAATTTTCTTGCACGATTAGGGAGAGTGGATTTATAGAAAGATTTTTTTTATATTTGTTTTAGGTTCCAACGACTTGATTCCTGAAAAAAATGTCTTTGTTTTATGAAAAATGTGAGTGTGTTACTGCTAAAAAGTTTATTTAAATTTAGCTTCAGGATAGGCATGATTGCATTATTTCAACTAGTTAATTGAAATTTTCTTGCACGATTAGGGAGAGTGGATGCATAGAAAGATGTTTTTTTTATATTTGTTTTAGGTTCCAGAGAGTTGATTCCTGAAAAACTGTGTTTGTTTTATGAAAAATGTGAGTGTGTTACTGCTAAAAAGTTGATTTAAATTTCGTTTTTGGATAAGGGTGATTGCAATATTTCAACAAGTCAATTTAAATTTTCTTGCACGATTAGGGACAGTGGATGCCTAGAAAGATGTTTTTTTAAAATTAGTTTTAGGTTTCAGAGAGTAGATTCCTGAAAAAAATGTGTTTGTTTTATGAAAAATGTGAGTGGGTTACTGCTAAAAAGTTGATTTAAATTTCGTTTTTGGATAAGGGTGATTGCAATATTTCCACAAGTTAATTGAAATTTTCTTGCAAGATTAGGGAGAGTGGATGCCTAGAAAGATGTTTTTTACAAATTCGTTATAGGTTCCAGAGAGTGGATTCCTGAAAAAAAAATTATTTGTTTCATGAAAAATGTGAGTGTGTTACTGCAAAAAAGTTGATTTAAATTTAGTTTCAGGATAGGTGTGAATGCATCATTTCAACAAATTAATTGAAATTTTCTTGCACGATTAGGGAGAGTGGATGCATAGAAAGATATTTTTTTTATATTTGTTTTAGGTTCCAGAGAGTTGATTCCTGAAAAAAATGTGTTTGTTTTATGAAAAATGTGAGTGTGTTACTGCTAAAAAGTTTATTTAAATTTAGCTTCAGGATAGGCGTCATTGCATTATTTCAACTAGTTAATTGAAATTTTCTTGCACGATTAGGGAGAGTGGATACATAGAAAGATGTTTTTTTTATATTTGTTTTAGGCTCCAGAGAGTTGATTCCTGAAAAAAAATGTGTTTGTTTCATGAAAAATGTTAGTGTGTTACTGCTAAAAAGTTGATTTAAATTTCGTTTTTGGATAAGGGTGATTGCAATATTTCAACAAGTCAATTGAAATTTTCTTGCAAGATTAGGGACAGTGGATGCTTAGAAAGATGTTTTTTTAAAATTAGTTTTAGGTTTCAGAGAGTAGATTCCTGAAAAAAATGTGTTTGTTTTATGAAAAATGTGAGTGTGTTACTGCAAAAAAGTTGATTTAAATATCGTTTTTGGATAAGGGTGATTGCAATATTTCAATAAGTTAATTGAAATTTTCTTGGAAGATTAGGGAGAGTGGATGCCTAGAAATATGTTTTTTTTTAAATTAGTTTTAGGTTTCAGAGAGTAGATTCCTGAAAAAAATGTGTTTGTTTTATGAAAAATGTGAGTGTGTTACAGCTAAAAAGTTGATTGAAATTTCGTTTTTGAATAAGGGTGATTGCAATATTTCAACAAGTCAATTGAAATTTTCTTGCACGATTAGGGACAGTGGATGCCTAGAAAGATATTTTTTTAAAATTAGTTTTAGGTTTCAGAGTAGATTCCTGAAAAAAATGTGTTTGTTTTATGAAAAATGTGTGTGTGTTACTGCTAAAAAGTTGATTTAAATTTCGTTTTTGGATAAGGGTGATTGCAATATTTCAACAAGTCAATTGAAATTTTCTTGCACGATTAGGGACAGTGGATGCCTAGAAAGATTTTTTTTTTAAATTCGTTATAGGTTCCAGGGAGTGGATTCCTGAAAATAAATTATTTGTTTCATGAAAAATGTGAGTGTGTTACTGCAAACAAGTTGATTTAAATTTAGTTTCAGGATAGGCGTGAATGCATCATTTCAACAAGTTAATTGAAATTTTCTTGCACGATTAGGGAGAGTGGATGCATAGAAAGATGTTTTTTTATATTTGTTTTAGGTTCCAGAGAGTTGATTCCTGAAAAAAATGTCTTTGTTTTATGAAAAATGTGAGTGTGTTACTGCTAAAAAGTTTATTTAAATTTAGCTTCAGGATAGGCATGATTGCATTATTTCAACTAGTTAATTGAAATTTTCTTGAACGATTAGGGAGAGTGGATGCATAGAAAGATGTTTTTTTTATATTTGTTTTAGGTTCCAGAGAGTTGATTCCTGAAAAAATGTGTTTGTTTTATGAAAAATGTGAGTGTGTTACTGCTAAAAAGTTGATTTAAATTTCGTTTTTGAATAAGGGTGATTGCAATATTTCAACAAGTCAATTGAAATTTTCTTGCACGATTAGGGACAGTGGATGCCTAGAAAGATGTTTTTTAAAAATTAGTTTTAGGTTTCAGAGAGTAGATTCCTGAAAAAAATGTGTTTGTTTTATGAAAAATGTGAGTGTGTTACTGCTAAAAAGTTGATTTAAATTTCGTTTTTGGATAAGGGTGATTGCAATATTTCAACAAGTCAAGTGAAATTTTCTCGCACGATTAGGGACAGTGGATGCCTAGAAAGATGTTTTTTTTTAATTAGTTTTAGGTTCCAGAGAGTGGATTCCTGAAAAAAATTATTGTTTGTTTTATGAAAAATGTGAGTGTGTTACTGCAAACAAGTTGATTTTAATTTAGTTTCAGGATAGGCGTGAATGCATCATTTCAACAAGTCAATTGAAATTTTCTTGCATGATTAGGGACAGTGGATGCATAGAAAGATGTTTTTTTATATTTGTTTTAGGTTCCAGAGAGTTGATTCCTGAAAAAAATGTCTTTGTTTTATGAAAAATGTGAGTGTGTTACTGCTAAAAAGTTTATTTAAATTTAGCTTCAGGATAGGCATGATTGCATTATTTCAACTAGTTAATTGAAATTTTCTTGCACGATTAGGGAGAGTGGATGCATAGAAAGATGTTTTTTTTATATTTGTTTTAGGTTCCAGAGAGTTGAATCCTGAAAAAATGTGTTTGTTTTATGAAAAATGTGAGTGTGTTACTGCTAAAAAGTTTATTTAAATTTAGCTTCAGGATAGGCGTGATTGCATTATTTCAACTAGTTAATTGAAATTTTCTTGCACGATTAGGGAGAGTGGATACATAGAAATATGTTTTTTTTATATTTGTTTTAGGTTCCAGAGAGTTGATTCCTGAAAAAATGTGTTTGTTTTATGAAAAATGTGAGTGTGTTGCTGCTAAAAAGTTGATTTAAATTTCGTTTTTGGATAAGGGTGATTGCAATATTTCAACAAGTCAATTGAAATTTTCTTGCACGATTAGGGACAGTGGATGCCTAGAAAGATGTTTTTTTAAAATTAGTTTTAGGTTCCAGAGAGTAGATTCCTGAAAAAATGTGTTTGTTTTATGAAAAATGTGAGTGTGTTACTGCTAAAAAGTTGATTTAAATATCGTTTTTGGATAAGGGTGATTGCAATATTTCAATAAGTTAATTGAAATTTTCTTGGAAGATTAGGGAGAGTGGATGCCTAGAAAGATGTTTTTTTTTAATTAGTTTTAGGTTTCAGAGAGTAGATTTCTGAAAAAAATGTGTTTGTTTTATGAAAAATGTGAGGGTGTTACTGCTAAAAAGTTGATTTAAATTTCGTTTTTGAATAAGGGTGATTGCAATATTTCAACAAGTCAATTGAAAATTTCTTGCACGATTAGGGACAGTGGATGCCTAGAAAGATTTCTTTTTTAAATTAGTATTAGGTTTCAGAGAGTAGATTCCTGAAAAAAATGTGTTTGTTTTATGAAAAATGTGAGTGTGTTACTGCAAAAAAGTTGATTTAAATTTCGTTTTTGGATAAGGGTGATTGCAATACTTCAACAAGTCAATTGAAATTTTCTTGCACGATTAGGGACAGTGGATGCATAGAAAGATTTCTTTTTAAAATTAGTTTTAGGTTCCAGAGAGTAGATTCCTGAAAAAAATGTGTTTGTTTTATAAAAAATGTGAGTGTGTTACTGCTAAAAAGTTGATTTAAATTTCATTTTTGGATAAGGGTGATTGCAATATTTCAACAAGTCAATTGAAATTTTCTTGCACGATTAGGGACAGTGGATGCCTAGAAAGATCTTTTTTTTAAATTAGTTTTAGGTTCCAGAGAGTAGATTCCTGAAAAAAATGTGTTTGTTTTATGAAAAATGTGAGTGTGTTACTGCTAAAAAGTTGATTTAAATATCGTTTTTGGATAAGGGTGATTGCAATATTTCAATAAGTTAATTGAAATTTTCTTGGAAGATTAGGGAGAGTGGATGCCTAGAAAGATGTTTTTTTTAATTAGTTTTAGGTTTCAGAGAGTAGATTCCTGAAAAAAATGTGTTTGTTTTATGAAAAATGTGAGGGTGTTACTGCTAAAAAGTTGATTTAAATTTCGTTTTTGAATAAGGGTGATTGCAATATTTCAACAAGTCAATTGAAATTTTCTTGCACGATTAGGGACAATGGATGCCTAGAAAGATGTTTTTTTAAAATTAGTTTTAGGTTCCAGAGAGTAGATTCCTGAAAAAAATGTGTTTGTTTTATGAAAAATGTGAGTGTGTTACTGCTAAAAAGTTGATTTAAATTTCATTTTTGGATAAGGGTGATTGCAATATTTCAACAAGTCAATTGAAATTTTCTTGCACGATTAGGGACAGTGGATGCCTAGAAAGATGTTTTTTTAAAATTTGTTTAAGGTTCCAGAGAGTAGATTCCTGAAAAAAATGTGTTTGTTTTATGAAAAATGTGAGTGTGTTACTGCTAAAAAGTTGATTTAAATTTCGTTTTTGGATAAGGGTGATTGCAATACTTCAACAAGTCAATTGAAATTTTCTTGCACGATTAGGGACAGTGGATGCATAGAAAGATTTCTTTTTTAAATTAGTATTAGTTTTCAGAGAGTAGATTCCTGAAAAAAATGTGTTTGTTTTATGAAAAATGTGAGGGTGTTACTGCTAAAAAGTTGATTTAAATTTCATTTTTGGATAAGGGTGATTGCAATATTTCAACAAGTCAATTGAAATTTTCTTGCACGATTAGGGACAGTGGATGCCTAGAAAGTTTTTTTTTTTTAATTAGTTTTAGGTTCCAGAGAGTAGATTCCTGAAAAAAATGTGTTTGTTTTATGAAAAATGTGAGTGTGTTACTGCTAAAAAGTTGATTTAAATATCGTTTTTGGATAAGGGTGATTGCAATATTTCAATAAGTTAATTGAAATTTTCTTGGAAGATTAGGGAGAGTGGATGCCTAGAAAGATGTTTTTTTTAATTAGTTTTAGGTTTCAGAGAGTAGATTCCGGAAAAAAATGTGTTTGTTTTATGAAAAATGTGAGGGTGTTACTGCTAAAAAGTTGATTTAAATTTCGTTTTTGAATAAGGGTGATTGCAATATTTCAACAAGTCAATTGAAATTTTCTTGCACGATTAGGGACAGTGGATGCCTAGAAAGATGTTTTTTTTAAATTAGTTTTAGGTTCCAGAGAGTAGATTCCTGAAAAAAATGTGTTTGTTTTATGAAAAATGTGAGTGTGTTACTACTAAAAAGTTGATTTAAATTTCATTTTTGGATAAGGGTGATTGCAATATTTCAACAAGTCAATTGAAATTTTCTTGCACGATTAGGGACAGTGGATGCCTAAAAAGATGTTTTTTTTAAATTAGTTTTAGGTTCCAGAGAGTAGATTCCTGAAAAAAATGTGTTTGTTTTATGAAAAATGTGAGTGTGTTACTGCAAAAAAGTTGATTTAAATTTCGTTTTTGGATAAGGGTGATTGCAATACTTCAACAAGTCAATTGAAATTTTCTTGCACGATTAGGGACAGTGGATGCATAGAAAGATTTCTTTTTTAAATTAGTATTAGGTTTCAGAGAGTAGATTCCTGAAAAAAATGTGTTTGTTTTATGAAAAATGTGAGGGTGTTACTGCTAAAAAGTTGATTTAAATTTCGTTTTTGAATAAGGGTGATTGCAATATTTCAACAAGTCAATTGAAATTTTCTTGCACGATTAGGGACAGTGGATGCCTAGAAAGCTGTTTTTTTAAAATTAGTTTTAGGTTCCAGAGAGTAGATTCCTGAAAAAAATGTGTTTGTTTTATGAAAAATGTGAGTGTGTTACTGCTAAAAAGTTAATTTAAATTTCATTTTTGGATAAGGGTGATTGCAATATTTCAACAAGTCAATTGAAATTTTCTTGCACGATTAGGGACAGTGGATGCCTAGAAAGATGTTTTTTAAAAATTAGTTTTAGGTTCCAGAGAGTAGATTCCTGAAAAAAATGTGTTTGTTTTATGAAAAATGTGAGTGTGTTACTGCAAAAAAGTTGATTTAAATATCGTTTTTGGATAAGGGTGATTGCAATATTTCAACAAGTTAATTGAAATTTTCTTGCAAGATTAGGGAGAGTGGATGCCTAGAAAGATGTTTTTTACAAATTCGTTATAGGTTCCAGAGAGTGGATTCCTGAAAAAAAAATTATTTGTTTCATGAAAAATGTGAGTGTGTTACTGCAAAAAAGTTGATTTAAATTTAGTTTCAGGATAAGCGTGAATGCATCATTTCAACAAGTTAATTCAAATTTTCTTGCACGATTAGGGAGAGTGGATGCATAGAAAGATCTTTTTTTTATATTTGTTTTAGGTTCCAGAGAGTTGATTCCTGAAAAAAATGTGTTTGTTTTATGAAAAATATGAGTGTGTTACTGCTAAAAAGTTTATTTAAATTTAGCTTCAGGATAGGCATGATTGCATTATTTCAACTAGTTAATTGAAATTTTCTTGCACGATTAGGGAGAGTGGATGCATAGAAAGCTTTTTTTTTTATATTTGTTTTAGGTTCCAGAGAGTTGATTCCTGAAAAAATGTGTTTGTTTTATGAAAAATTTGAGTGTGTTACTGCTAAAAAGTTGATTTAAATTTCATTTTTGGATAAGGGTGATTGCAATATTTCAACAAGTCAATTGAAATTTTCTTGCACGATTAGGGACAGTGGATGCCTAGAGAGATGTTTTTTTAAAATTAGTTTTAGGTTTCAGAGAGTAGATTCCTGAAAAAAATGTGTTTGTTTTATGAAAAATGTGAGTGTGTTACTGCTAAAAAGTTGATTTAAATTTTGTTTTTGGATAAGGGTGATTGCAATATTTCAACAAGTCAATTGAAATTTTCTTGCACGATTAGGGACAGTGGATGCCTAGAAAGATGTTTTTTTTAAATTAGTTTTAGGTTCCAGAGAGTAGATTCCTGAAAAAAATGTGTTTGTTTTATGAAAAATGTGAGTGTGTTACTGCTAAAAAGTTGATTTAAATTTCGTTTTTGGATAAGGGTGATTGCAATACTTCAACAAGTCAATTGAAATTTTCTTGCACGATTAGGGACAGTGGATGCATAGAAAGATTTCTTTTTTAAATTAGTATTAGGTTTCAGAGAGTAGATTCCTGAAAAAAATGTGTTTGTTTTATGAAAAATGTGAGGGTGTTACTGCTAAAAAGTTGATTTAAATTTCGTTTTTGAATAAGGGTGATTGCAATATTTCAATAAGTCAGTTGAAATTTTCTTGCACGATTAGGGACAGTGGATGCATAGAAAGATGTTTTTTTAAAATTAGTTTTAGGTTTCAGAGAGTAGATTCCTGAATAAAATGTGTTTGTTTTATGAAAAATGTGAGTGTGTTACTGCTAAAAAGTTGATTTAAATTTCGTTTTTGGATAAGGGTGATTGCAATATTTCAACAAGTCAATTGAAATTTTCTTGCACGATTAGGGACAGTGGATGCCTAGAAAGATGTTTTTTTAAAATTAGTTTTAGGTTCCAGAGAGTAGATTCCTGAAAAAAAATGTGTTTGTTTTATGAAAAATGTGAGTGTGTTACTGCTAAAAAGTTGATTTAAATTTCGTTTTTGGATAAGGGTGATTGCAATACTTCAACAAGTCAATTGAAATTTTCTTGCACGATTAGGGACAGTGGATGCCTAAGAAGATGTTTTTTACAAATTCGTTATAGGTTCCAGAGAGTGGATTCCTGAAAAAAAAATATTTGTTTCATGAAAAATGTGAGTGTGTTACTGCAAAAAAGTTGATTTAAATTTAGCTTCAGGATAGGCATGATTGCATTATTTCAACTAGTTAATTGAAATTTTCTTGCACGATTAGGGAGAGTGGATGCATAGAAAGATTTTTTTTTATATTTGTTTTAGGTTCCAGAGAGTTGATTCCTGAAAAAATGTGTTTGTTTTATGAAAAATGTGAGTGTGTTACGGCTAAAAAGTTGATTTAAATTTCGTTTTTGGATAAGGGTGATTGCAATATTTCAACAAGTCAATTGAAATTTTCTTGCACGATTAGGGACAGTGGATGCCTAGAGAGATGTTTTTTTAAAATTAGTTTTAGGTTTCAGAGAGTAGATTCCTGAAAAAAATGTGTTTGTTTTATGAAAAATGTGAGTGTGTTACTGCTAAAAAGTTGATTTAAATTTCGTTTTTGGATAAGGGTGATTGCAATATTTCAACAAGTCAATTGAAATTTTCTTGCACGATTAGGGACAGTGGATGCCTAGAAAGATGTTTTTTTAAAATTAGTTTTAGGTTCCAGAGAGTAGATTCCTGAAAAAAATGTGTTTGTTTTATGAAAAATGTGAGTGTGTTACTGCAAAAAAGTTGATTTAAATATCGTTTTTGGATAAGGGTGATTGCAATATTTCAACAAGTTAATTGAAATTTTCTTGCAAGATTAGGGAGAGTGGATGCCTAGAAAGATGTTTTTTACAAATTCGTTATAGGTTCCAGAGAGTGGATTCCTGAAAAAAAAATTATTTGTTTCATGAAAAATGTGAGTGTGTTACTGCAAAAAAGTTGATTTAAATTTAGTTTCAGGATAAGCGTGAATGCATCATTTCAACAAGTTAATTCAAATTTTCTTGCACGATTAGGGAGAGTGGATGCATAGAAAGATGTTTTTTTTATATTTGTTTTAGGTTCCAGAGAGTTGATTCCTGAAAAAAATGTGTTTGTTTTATGAAAAATATGAGTGTGTTACTGCTAAAAAGTTTATTTAAATTTAGCTTCAGGATAGGCATGATTGCATTATTTCAACTAGTTAATTGAAATTTTCTTGCACGATTAGGGACAATGGATGCCTAGAAAGATGTTTTTTTAAAATTAGTTTTAGGTTCCAGAGAGTAGATTCCTGAAAAAAATGTGTTTGTTTTATGAAAAATGTGAGTGTGTTACTGCTAAAAAGTTGATTTAAATTTCATTTTTGGATAAGGGTGATTGCAATATTTCAACAAGTCAATTGAAATTTTCTTGCACGATTAGGGACAGTGGATGCCTAGAAAGATGTTTTTTTAAAATTAGTTTTAGGTTCCAGAGAGTAGATTCCTGAAAAAAATGTGTTTGTTTTATGAAAAATGTGAGTGTGTTACTGCTAAAAAGTTGATTTAAATATCGTTTTTGGATAAGGGTGATTGCAATATTTCAATAAGTTAATTGAAATTTTCTTGGAAGATTAGGGAGAGTGGATGCCTAGAAAGATGTTTTTTTTAATTAGTTTTAGGTTTCAGAGAGTAGATTCCTGAAAAAAATGTGTTTTTTTATGAAAAATGTGAGGGTGTTACTGCTAAAAAGTTGATTTAAATTTCGTTTTTGAATAAGGGTGATTGCAATATTTCTACAAGTCAATTGAAAATTTCTTGCACGATTAGGGACAGTGGATGCCTAGAAAGATTTCTTTTTTAAATTAGTATTAGGTTTCAGAGAGTAGATTCCTGAAAAAAATGTGTTTGTTTTATGAAAAATGTGAGGGTGTTACTGCTAAAAAGTTGATTTAAATTTCGTTTTTGAATAAGGGTGATTGCAATATTTCAACAAGTCAATTGAAATTTTCTTGCACGATTAGGGACAGTGGATGCTTAGAAAGATGTTTTTTTTAAATCAGTTTTAGGTTCCAGAGAGTAGAGTCCTGAAAAAAATGTGTTTGTTTTATGAAAAATGTGAGTGTGTTACTGCTAAAAAGTTGATTTAAATTTCATTTTTGGATAAGGGTGATTGCAATATTTCAACAAGTCAATTGAAATTTTCTTGCACGATTAGGGACAGTGGATGCCTAGAAAGATGTTTTTTTTAAATTAGTTTTAGGTTCCAGAGAGTAGATTCCTGAAAAAAATGTGTTTGTTTTATGAAAAATGTGAGTGTGTTACTGCTAAAAAGTTGATTTAAATATCGTTTTTGGATAAGGGTGATTGCAATATTTCAATAAGTTAATTGAAATTTTCTTGGAAGATTAGGGAGAGTGGATGCCTAGAAAGATGTTTTTTTAATTAGTTTTAGGTTTCAGAGAGTAGATTCCTGAAAAAAATGTGTTTGTTTTATGAAAAATGTGAGGGTGTTACTGCTAAAAAGTTGATTTAAATTTCGTTTTTGAATAAGGGTGATTGCAATATTTCAACAAGTCAATTGAAATTTTCTTGCACGATTAGGGACAGTGGATGCCTAGAAAGATATTTTTTTTAAATTAGTTTTAGGTTTCAGAGAGTAGATTCCTGAAAAAAATGTGTTTGTTTTATGAAAAATGTGAGTGTGTTACTGCTAAAAAGTTGATTTAAATTTCGTTTTTGGATAAGGGTGATTGCAATATTTCAACAAGTTAATTGAAATTTTCTTGCACGATTAGGGACAGTGGATGCCTAGAAAGATGTTTTTTTAAAATTAGTTTTAGGTTCCAGAGAGTAGATTCCTGAAAAAAATGTGTTTGTTTTATGAAAAATGTGAGTGTGTTACTGCTAAAAAGTTGATTTAAATTTCGTTTTTGGATAAGGGTGATTGCAATACTTCAACAAGTCAATTGAAATTTTCTTGCACGATTAGGGACAGTGGATGCATAGAAAGATTTCTTTTTTAAATTAGTATTAGTTTTCAGAGAGTAGATTCCTGAAAAAAATGTGTTTGTTTTATGAAAAATGTGAGGGTGTTACTGCTAAAAAGTTGATTTAAATTTCGTTTTTGAATAAGGGTGATTGCAATATTTCAACAAGTCAATTGAAATTTTCTTGCACGATTAGGGACAATGGATGCCTAGAAAGATGTTTTTTTAAAATTAGTTTTAGGTTCCAGAGAGTAGATTCCTGAAAAAAATGTGTTTGTTTTATGAAAAATGTGAGTGTGTTACTGCTAAAAAGTTGATTTAAATTTCGTTTTTGGATAAGGGTGATTGCAATACTTCAACAAGTCAATTGAAATTTTCTTGCACGATTAGGGACAGTGGATGCATAGAAAGATTTCTTTTTTAAATTAGTATTAGGTTTCAGAGAGTAGATTCCTGAAAAAAATGTGTTTGTTTTATGAAAAATGTGAGGGTGTTACTGCTAAAAAGTTGATTTAAATTTCGTTTTTGAATAAGGGTGATTGCAATATTTCAACAAGTCAATTGAAATTTTCTTGCACGATTAGGGACAGTGGATGCCTAGAAAGATGTTTTTTTAAAATTAGTTTTAGGTTCCAGAGAGTAGATTCCTGAAAAAAATGTGT
>NW_028243605.1:0-77460 GCF_964263255.1 Lissotriton vulgaris | reverse complement strand
TGAATTATTACTTTTTCAACTAAAATAAGTGTGTTTAAAGTCATTTCTGTGCCTGAAATTGGTCAAATTTGAAGATTTTGAGTTAGCAAAACTCTGTAAAAATGGCAATTTTGGTCACTGTGAGGGTTTAAAAAGTGGTTATTCAACATGAGGCCCGATCCAAATGACATTTTGAATCATTTTTGGTAGAGTCCAAAAAATCAATTTTCTGATGAAAAACGATGACCCCGGACCAGTCGAACGTTGAAAAAATGGTCAATATTGATGAAATTTTAACATTTAATCTTTTGACTTTAAATGACGGTTGGATGTGAGTTATTACTTTTTCAACTAAAATAAGTGTGTTTAAAGTCATTTCTGTGCCTGAAATTGGTCAAAATTGGAAGATTTTGAGTAAGCAAAACTCTGTAAAAATGGCAATTTTGGTCACTGTGAGGGTTTAAAAAGTGGTTATTCAACATGAGGCCCGATCCAAATGACATTTTGAATCATTTTTGGTAGAGTCCAAAAAATCAATTTTCTGATGAAAAACGATGACCCCGGACCAGTCGAACGTTGAAAAAATGGTCAATATTGATGAAATTTTAACATTTAATCTTTTGACTTTAAATGACGGTTGGATGTGAGTTATTACTTTTTCAACTAAAATAAGTGTGTTTAAAGTCATTTCTGTGCCTGAAATTGGTCAAAATTGGAAGATTTTGAGTAAGCAAAACTCTGTAAAAATGGCAATTTTGGTCACTGTGAGGGTTTAAAAAGTGGTTATTCAACATGAGGCCCGATCCAAATGACATTTTGAATCATTTTTGGTAGAGTCCAAAAAATCAATTTTCTGATGAAAAACGATGACCCCGGACCAGTCGAACGTTGAAAAAATGGTCAATATTGATGAAATTTTAACATTTAATCTTTTGACTTTAAATGACGGTTGGATTTGAGTTATTACTTTTTCAACTAAAATAAGTGTGTTTAAAGTCATTTCTGTGCCTGAAATTGGTCAAAATTGGAAGATTTTGAGTAAGCAAAACTCTGTAAAAATGGCAATTTTGGTCACTGTGAGGGTTTAAAAAGTGGTTATTCAACATGAGGCCTGATCCAAATGACATTTTGAATCATTTTTGGTAGAGTCCAAAAAATCAATTTTCTGATGAAAAACGATGACCCCGGACCAGTCGAACGTTGAAAAAATGGTCAATATTGATGAAATTTTAACATTTAATCTTTTGACTTTAAAAGACGGTTGGATATGAATTATTACTTTTTCAACTAAAATAAGTGTGTTTAAAGTCATTTCTGTGCCTGAAATTGGTCAAATTTGAAGATTTTGAGTAAGCAAAACTCTGTAAAAATGGCAATTTTGGTCACTGTGAGGGTTTAAAAAGTGGTTATTCAACATGAGGCCCGATCCAAATGACATTTTGAATCATTTTTGGAAGAGTCCAAAAAATCCATTTTCTGATGAAAAACGATGACCAGTCGAACGTTGAAAAAATGGTCAATATTGATGAAATTTTAACATTTAATCTTTTGACTTTAAATGACGGTTGGATGTGAGTTATTACTTTTTCAACTAAAATAAGTGTGTTTAAAGTCATTTCTGTGCCTGAAATTGGTCAAAATTGGAAGATTTTGAGTAAGCAAAACTCTGTAAAAATGGCAATTTTGGTTACTGTGAGGGTTTAAAAAGTGGTTATTCAACATGAGGCCCGATCCAAATGACATTTTGAATCATTTTTGGAAGAGTCCAAAAAATCCATTTTCTGATGAAAAACGATGACCCCGGACCAGTCGAACATTGAAAAAATGATCAATATTGATGAAATTTTAACATTTAATCTTTTGACTTTAAATGACGGTTGGATGTGAGTTATTACTTTTTCAACTAAAATAAGTGTGTTTAAAGTCATTTCTGTGCCTGAAATTGGTCAAAATTGAAGATTTTGAGTAAGCAAAACTCTGTAAAAATGGCAATTTTGGTCACTGTGAGGGTTTAAAAAGTGGTTATTCAACATGAGGCCCGATCCAAATGACATTTTGAATCATTTTTGGTAGAGTCCAAAAAATAAATTTTCTGATGAAAAACGATGACCCCGGGCCAGTCGAACGTTGAAAAAATGGTCAATATTGATGAAATTTTAACATTTAATCTTTTGACTTTAAATGACGGTTGGATGTGAGTTATTACTTTTTCAACTAAAATAAGTGTGTTTAAAGTCATTTCTGTGCCTGAAATTGGTCAAAATTGGAAGATTTTGAGTAAGCAAAACTCTGTAAAAATGGCAATTTTGGTCACTGTGAGGGTTTAAAAAGTGGTTATTCAACATGAGGCCTGATCCAAATGACATTTTGAATCATTTTTGGTAGAGTCCAAAAAATCAATTTTCTGATGAAAAACGATGACCCCGGACCAGTCGAACGTTGAAAAAATGGTCAATATTGATGAAATTTTAACATTTAATCTTTTGACTTTAAATGACGGTTGGATATGAATTATTACTTTTTCAACTAAAATAAGTGTGTTTAAAGTCATTTCTGTGCCTGAAATTGGTCAAATTTGAAGCTTTTGAGTAAGCAAAACTCTGTAAAAATGGCAATTTTGGTCACTGTGAGGGTTTAAAAAGTGGTTATTCAACATGAGGCCCGATCCAAATGACATTTTGAATCATTTTTGGAAGAGTCCAAAAAATCCATTTTCTGATGAAAAACGATGACCCCGGACCAGTCGAACGTTGAAAAAATGGTCAATATTGATGACATTTTAACATTTAATCTTTTGACTTTAAATGACGGTTGGATTTGAGTTATTACTTTTTCAACTAAAATAAGTGTGTTTAAAGTCATTTCTGTGCCTGAAATTGGTCAAAATTGGAAGATTTTGAGTAAGCAAAACTCTGTAAAAATGGCAATTTTGGTCACTGTGAGGGTTTAAAAAGTGGTTATTCAACGTGAGGCCTGATCCAAATGACATTTTGAATCATTTTTGGTAGAGTCCAAAAAATCAATTTTCTGATGAAAAACGATGACCCCGGACCAGTCGAACGTTGAAAAAATGGTCAATATTGATGAAATTTTAACATTTAATCTTTTGACTTTAAATGACGGTTGGATATGAATTATTACTTTTTCAACTAAAATAAGTGTGTTTAAAGTCATTTCTGTGCCTGAAATTGGTCAAATTTGAAGATTTTGAGTAAGCAAAACTCTGTAAAAATGGCAATTTTGGTCACTGTGAGGGTTTAAAAAGTGGTTATTCAACATGAGGCCCGATCCAAATGACATTTTGAATCATTTTTGGAAGAGTCCAAAAAATCCATTTTCTGATGAAAAACGATGACCCCGGACCAGTCGAACGTTGAAAAAATGGTCAATATTGATGAAATTTTAACATTTAATCTTTTGACTTTAAATGACGGTTGGATGTGAGTTATTACTTTTTCAACTAAAATAAGTGTGTTTAAAGTCATTTCTGTGCCTGAAATTGGTCAAAATTGAAGATTTTGAGTAAGCAAAACTCTGTAAAAATGGCAATTTTGGTCACTGCGAGGGTTTAAAAAGTGGTTATTCAACATGAGGCCCGATCCAAATGACATTTTGAATCATTTTTGGAAGAGTCCAAAAAATCCATTTTCTGATGAAAAACGATGACCCCGGACCAGTCGAACGTTGAAAAAATGGTCAATATTGATGAAATTTTAACATTTAATCTTTTGACTTTAAATGACGGTTGGATTTGAGTTATTACTTTTTCAACTAAAATAAGTGTGTTTAAAGTCATTTCTGTGCCTGAAATTGGTCAAAATTGGAAGATTTTGAGTAAGCAAAACTCTGTAAAAATGGCAATTTTGGTCACTGTGAGGGTTTAAAAAGTGGTTATTCAACATGAGGCCTGATCCAAATGACATTTTGAATCATTTTTGGTAGAGTCCAAAAAATCCATTTTCTGATGAAAAACGATGACCCCGAACCAGTCGAACGTTGAAAAAATGGTCAATATTGATGAAATTTTAACATTTAATCTTTTGACTTTAAATGACGGTTGGATATGAATTATTACTTTTTCAACTAAAATAAGTGTGTTTAAAGTCATTTCTGTGCCTGAAATTGGTCAAAATTGGAAGATTTTGAGTAAGCAAAACTCTGTAAAAATGGCAATTTTGGTCACTGTGAGGGTTTAAAAAGTGGTTATTCAACATGAGGCCTGATCCAAATGACATTTTGAATCATTTTTGGTAGAGTCCAAAAAATCAATTTTCTGATGAAAAACGATGACCCCGGACCAGTCCAACGTTGAAAAAATGGTCAATATTGATGAAATGTTAACATTTAATCTTTTGACTTTAAATGACGGTTGGATATGAATTATTACTTTTTCAACTAAAATAAGTGTGTTTAAAGTCATTTCTGTGCCTGAAATTGGTCAAATTTGAAGATTTTGAGTTAGCAAAACTCTGTAAAAATGGCAATTTTGGTCACTGTGAGGGTTTAAAAAGTGGTTATTCAACATGAGGCCCGATCCAAATGACATTTTGAATCATTTTTGGTAGAGTCCAAAAAATCAATTTTCTGATGAAAAACGATGACCCCGGACCAGTCGAACGTTGAAAAAATGGTCAATATTGATGAAATTTTAACATTAATCTTTTGACTTTAAATGACGGTTGGATGTGAGTTATTACTTTTTCAACTAAAATAAGTGTGTTTAAAGTCATTTCTGTGCCTGAAATTGGTCAAAATTGGAAGATTTTGAGTAAGCAAAACTCTGTAAAAATGGCAATTTTGGTCACTGTGAGGGTTTAAAAAGTGGTTATTCAACATGAGGCCCGATCCAAATGACATTTTGAATCATTTTTGGTAGAGTCCAAAAAATCAATTTTCTGATGAAAAACGATGACCCCGGACCAGTCGAACGTTGAAAAAATGGTCAATATTGATGAAATTTTAACATTTAATCTTTTGACTTTAAATGACGGTTGGATGTGAGTTATTACTTTTTCAACTAAAATAAGTGTGTTTAAAGTCATTTCTGTGCCTGAAATTGGTCAAAATTGGAAGATTTTGAGTAAGCAAAACTCTGTAAAAATGGCAATTTTGGTCACTGTGAGGGTTTAAAAAGTGGTTATTCAACATGAGGCCCGATCCAAATGACATTTTGAATCATTTTTGGTAGAGTCCAAAAAATCAATTTTCTGATGAAAAACGATGACCCCGGACCAGTCGAACGTTGAAAAAATGGTCAATATTGATGAAATTTTAACATTTAATCTTTGACTTTAAATGACGGTTGGATTTGAGTTATTACTTTTTCAACTAAAATAAGTGTGTTTAAAGTCATTTCTGTGCCTGAAATTGGTCAAAATTGGAAGATTTTGAGTAAGCAAAACTCTGTAAAAATGGCAATTTTG
Organism: Lissotriton vulgaris; assembly: GCF_964263255.1. Lineage (NCBI taxonomy): Eukaryota > Metazoa > Chordata > Amphibia > Caudata > Salamandridae > Lissotriton > Lissotriton vulgaris. Next base: position 72,058 of record NW_028243605.1, on the reverse strand, counting down.
GTCACTGTGAGGGTTTAAAAAGTGGTTATTCAACATGAGGCCTGATCCAAATGACATTTTGAATCATTTTTGGTAGAGTCCAAAAAATCAATTTTCTGATGAAAAACGATGACCCCGGACCAGTCGAACGTTGAAAAAATGGTCAATATTGATGAAATTTTAACATTTAATCTTTTGACTTTAAAAGACGGTTGGATATGAATTATTACTTTTTCAACTAAAATAAGTGTGTTTAAAGTCATTTCTGTGCCTGAAATTGGTCAAATTTGAAGATTTTGAGTAAGCAAAACTCTGTAAAAATGGCAATTTTGGTCACTGTGAGGGTTTAAAAAGTGGTTATTCAACATGAGGCCCGATCCAAATGACATTTTGAATCATTTTTGGAAGAGTCCAAAAAATCCATTTTCTGATGAAAAACGATGACCAGTCGAACGTTGAAAAAATGGTCAATATTGATGAAATTTTAACATTTAATCTTTTGACTTTAAATGACGGTTGGATGTGAGTTATTACTTTTTCAACTAAAATAAGTGTGTTTAAAGTCATTTCTGTGCCTGAAATTGGTCAAAATTGGAAGATTTTGAGTAAGCAAAACTCTGTAAAAATGGCAATTTTGGTTACTGTGAGGGTTTAAAAAGTGGTTATTCAACATGAGGCCCGATCCAAATGACATTTTGAATCATTTTTGGAAGAGTCCAAAAAATCAATTTTCTGATGAAAAACGATGACCCCGGACCAGTCGAACATTGAAAAAATGATCAATATTGATGAAATTTTAACATTTAATCTTTTGACTTTAAATGACGGTTGGATGTGAGTTATTACTTTTTCAACTAAAATAAGTGTGTTTAAAGTCATTTCTGTGCCTGAAATTGGTCAAAATTGAAGATTTTGAGTAAGCAAAACTCTGTAAAAATGGCAATTTTGGTCACTGTGAGGGTTTAAAAAGTGGTTATTCAACATGAGGCCCGATCCAAATGACATTTTGAATCATTTTTGGTAGAGTCCAAAAAATAAATTTTCTGATGAAAAACGATGACCCCGGGCCAGTCGAACGTTGAAAAAATGGTCAATATTGATGAAATTTTAACATTTAATCTTTTGACTTTAAATGACGGTTGGATGTGAGTTATTACTTTTTCAACTAAAATAAGTGTGTTTAAAGTCATTTCTGTGCCTGAAATTGGTCAAAATTGGAAGATTTTGAGTAAGCAAAACTCTGTAAAAATGGCAATTTTGGTCACTGTGAGGGTTTAAAAAGTGGTTATTCAACATGAGGCCTGATCCAAATGACATTTTGAATCATTTTTGGTAGAGTCCAAAAAATCAATTTTCTGATGAAAAACGATGACCCCGGACCAGTCGAACGTTGAAAAAATGGTCAATATTGATGAAATTTTAACATTTAATCTTTTGACTTTAAATGACGGTTGGATATGAATTATTACTTTTTCAACTAAAATAAGTGTGTTTAAAGTCATTTCTGTGCCTGAAATTGGTCAAATTTGAAGCTTTTGAGTAAGCAAAACTCTGTAAAAATGGCAATTTTGGTCACTGTGAGGGTTTAAAAAGTGGTTATTCAACATGAGGCCCGATCCAAATGACATTTTGAATCATTTTTGGAAGAGTCCAAAAAATCCATTTTCTGATGAAAAACGATGACCCCGGACCAGTCGAACGTTGAAAAAATGGTCAATATTGATGACATTTTAACATTTACTCTTTTGACTTTAAATGACGGTTGGATTTGAGTTATTACTTTTTCAACTAAAATAAGTGTGTTTAAAGTCATTTCTGTGCCTGAAATTGGTCAAAATTGGAAGATTTTGAGTAAGCAAAACTCTGTAAAAATGGCAATTTTGGTCACTGTGAGGGTTTAAAAAGTGGTTATTCAACGTGAGGCCTGATCCAAATGACATTTTGAATCATTTTTGGTAGAGTCCAAAAAATCAATTTTCTGATGAAAAACGATGACCCCGGACCAGTCGAACGTTGAAAAAATGGTCAATATTGATGAAATTTTAACATTTAATCTTTTGACTTTAAATGACGGTTGGATATGAATTATTACTTTTTCAACTAAAATAAGTGTGTTTAAAGTCATTTCTGTGCCTGAAATTGGTCAAATTTGAAGATTTTGAGTAAGCAAAACTCTGTAAAAATGGCAATTTTGGTCACTGTGAGGGTTTAAAAAGTGGTTATTCAACATGAAGCCCGATCCAAATGACATTTTGAATCATTTTTGGAAGAGTCCAAAAAATCCATTTTCTGATGAAAAACGATGACCCCGGACCAGTCGAACGTTGAAAAAATGGTCAATATTGATGAAATTTTAACATTTAATCTTTTGACTTTAAATGACGGTTGGATGTGAGTTATTACTTTTTCAACTAAAATAAGTGTGTTTAAAGTCATTTCTGTGCCTGAAATTGGTCAAAATTGAAGATTTTGAGTAAGCAAAACTCTGTAAAAATGGCAATTTTGGTCACTGCGAGGGTTTAAAAAGTGGTTATTCAACATGAGGCCCGATCCAAATGACATTTTGAATCATTTTTGGAAGAGTCCAAAAAATCCATTTTCTGATGAAAAACGATGACCCCGGACCAGTCGAACGTTGAAAAAATGGTCAATATTGATGAAATTTTAACATTTAATCTTTTGACTTTAAATGACGGTTGGATTTGAGTTATTACTTTTTCAACTAAAATAAGTGTGTTTAAAGTCATTTCTGTGCCTGAAATTGGTCAAAATTGGAAGATTTTGAGTAAGCAAAACTCTGTAAAAATGGCAATTTTGGTCACTGTGAGGGTTTAAAAAGTGGTTATTCAACATGAGGCCTGATCCAAATGACATTTTGAATCATTTTTGGTAGAGTCCAAAAAATCCATTTTCTGATGAAAAACGATGACCCCGAACCAGTCGAACGTTGAAAAAATGGTCAATATTGATGAAATTTTAACATTTAATCTTTTGACTTTAAATGACGGTTGGATATGAATTATTACTTTTTCAACTAAAATAAGTGTGTTTAAAGTCATTTCTGTGCCTGAAATTGGTCAAATTTGAAGATTTTGAGTAAGCAAAACTCTGTAAAAATGGCAATTTTGGTCACTGTGAGGGTTTAAAAAGTGGTTATTCAACATGAGGCCCGATCCAAATGACATTTTGAATCATTTTTGGAAGAGTCCAAAAAATCCATTTTCTGATGAAAAACGATGACCCCGGACCAGTCGAACGTTGAAAAAATGGTCAATATTGATGAAATTTTAACATTTAATCTTTTGACTTTAATGACGGTTGGATATGAATTATTACTTTTTCAACTAAAATAAGTGTGTTTAAAATCATTTCTGTGCCTGAAATTGGTCAAATTTGAAGATTTTGAGTAAGCAAAACTCTGTAAAAATGGCAATTTTGGTCACTGTGAGGGTTTAAAAAGTGGTTATTCAACATGAGGCCCGATCCCAAATGACATTTTGAATCATTTAAGAGTCCAAAAAATCCATTTTCTGATGAAAAACGATGACCCCGGACCAGTCGAACGTTGAAAAAATGGTCAATATTGATGAAATTTTAACATTTAATCTTTTGACTTTAAATGACGGTTGGATGTGAGTTATTACTTTTTCAACTAAAATAAGTGTGTTTAAAGTCATTTCTGTGCCTGAAATTGGTCAAAATTGAAGATTTTGAGTAAGCAAAACTCTGTAAAAATGGCAATTTTGGTCACTGTGAGGGTTTAAAAAGTGGTTATTCAACATGAGGCCCGATCCAAATGACATTTTGAATCATTTTTGGTAGAGTCCAAAAAATAAATTTTCTGATGAAAAACGATGACCCCGGGCCAGTCGAACGTTGAAAAAATGGTCAATATTGATGAAATTTTAACATTTAATCTTTTGACTTTAAATGACGGTTGGATGTGAGTTATTACTTTTTCAACTAAAATAAGTGTGTTTAAAGTCATTTCTGTGCCTGAAATTGGTCAAAATTGGAAGATTTTGAGTAAGCAAAACTCTGTAAAAATGGCAATTTTGGTCACTGTGAGGGTTTAAAAAGTGGTTATTCAACATGAGGCCTGATCCAAATGACATTTTGAATCATTTTTGGTAGAGTCCAAAAAATCAATTTTCTGATGAAAAACGATGACCCCGGACCAGTCGAACGTTGAAAAAATGGTCAATATTGATGAAATTTTAACATTTAATCTTTTGACTTTAAATGACGGTTGGATATGAATTATTACTTTTTCAACTAAAATAAGTGTGTTTAAAGTCATTTCTGTGCCTGAAATTGGTCAAATTTGAAGCTTTTGAGTAAGCAAAACTCTGTAAAAATGGCAATTTTGGTCACTGTGAGGGTTTAAAAAGTGGTTATTCAACATGAGGCCCGATCCAAATGACATTTTGAATCATTTTTGGAAGAGTCCAAAAAATCCATTTTCTGATGAAAAACGATGACCCCGGACCAGTCGAACGTTGAAAAAATGGTCAATATTGATGACATTTTAACATTTACTCTTTTGACTTTAAATGACGGTTGGATTTGAGTTATTACTTTTTCAACTAAAATAAGTGTGTTTAAAGTCATTTCTGTGCCTGAAATTGGTCAAAATTGGAAGATTTTGAGTAAGCAAAACTCTGTAAAAATGGCAATTTTGGTCACTGTGAGGGTTTAAAAAGTGGTTATTCAACGTGAGGCCTGATCCAAATGACATTTTGAATCATTTTTGGTAGAGTCCAAAAAATCAATTTTCTGATGAAAAACGATGACCCCGGACCAGTCGAACGTTGAAAAAATGGTCAATATTGATGAAATTTTAACATTTAATCTTTTGACTTTAAATGACGGTTGGATATGAATTATTACTTTTTCAACTAAAATAAGTGTGTTTAAAGTCATTTCTGTGCCTGAAATTGGTCAAATTTGAAGATTTTGAGTAAGCAAAACTCTGTAAAAATGGCAATTTTGGTCACTGTGAGGGTTTAAAAAGTGGTTATTCAACATGAGGCCCGATCCAAATGACATTTTGAATCATTTTTGGAAGAGTCCAAAAAATCCATTTTCTGATGAAAAACGATGACCCCGGACCAGTCGAACGTTGAAAAAATGGTCAATATTGATGAAATTTTAACATTTAATCTTTTGACTTTAAATGACGGTTGGATGTGAGTTATTACTTTTTCAACTAAAATAAGTGTGTTTAAAGTCATTTCTGTGCCTGAAATTGGTCAAAATTGAAGATTTTGAGTAAGCAAAACTCTGTAAAAATGGCAATTTTGGTCACTGCGAGGGTTTAAAAAGTGGTTATTCAACATGAGGCCCGATCCAAATGACATTTTGAATCATTTTTGGAAGAGTCCAAAAAATCCATTTTCTGATGAAAAACGATGACCCCGGACCAGTCGAACGTTGAAAAAATGGTCAATATTGATGAAATTTTAACATTTAATCTTTTGACTTTAAATGACGGTTGGATTTGAGTTATTACTTTTTCAACTAAAATAAGTGTGTTTAAAGTCATTTCTGTGCCTGAAATTGGTCAAAATTGGAAGATTTTGAGTAAGCAAAACTCTGTAAAAATGGCAATTTTGGTCACTGTGAGGGTTTAAAAAGTGGTTATTCAACATGAGGCCTGATCCAAATGACATTTTGAATCATTTTTGGTAGAGTCCAAAAAATCCATTTTCTGATGAAAAACGATGACCCCGAACCAGTCGAACGTTGAAAAAATGGTCAATATTGATGAAATTTTAACATTTAATCTTTTGACTTTAAATGACGGTTGGATATGAATTATTACTTTTTCAACTAAAATAAGTGTGTTTAAAGTCATTTCTGTGCCTGAAATTGGTCAAATTTGAAGATTTTGAGTAAGCAAAACTCTGTAAAAATGGCAATTTTGGTCACTGTGAGGGTTTAAAAAGTGGTTATTCAACATGAGGCCCGATCCAAATGACATTTTGAATCATTTTTGGAAGAGTCCAAAAAATCCATTTTCTGATGAAAAACGATGACCCCGGACCAGTCGAACGTTGAAAAAATGGTCAATATTGATGAAATTTTAACATTTAATCTTTTGACTTTAAATGACGGTTGGATATGAATTATTACTTTTTCAACTAAAATAAGTGTGTTTAAAATCATTTCTGTGCCTGAAATTGGTCAAATTTGAAGATTTTGAGTAAGCAAAACTCTGTAAAAATGGCAATTTTGGTCACTGTGAGGGTTTAAAAAGTGGTTATTCAACATGAGGCCCGATCCAAATGACATTTTGAATCATTTAAGAGTCCAAAAAATCCATTTTCTGATGAAAAACGATGACCCCGGACCAGTCGAACATTGAAAAAATGGTCAATATTGAAGAAATTTTAACATTTAATCTTTTGACTTTAAATGACGGTTGGATGTGAGTTATTACTTTTTCAACTAAAATAAGTGTGTTTAAAGTCATTTCTGTGCCTGAAATTGGTCAAAATTGAAGATTTTGAGTAAGCAAAACTCTGTAAAAATGGCAATTTTGGTCACTGTGAGGGTTTAAAAAGTGGTTATTCAACATGAGGCCCGATCCAAATGACATTTTGAATCATTTTTGGAAGAGTCCAAAAAATCCATTTTCTGATGAAAAACGATGACCCCGGACCAGTCGAACGTTGAAAAAATGGTCAATATTGATGAAATTTTAACATTTAATCTTTTGACTTTAAATGACGGTTGGATTTGAGTTATTACTTTTTCAACTAAAATAAGTGTGTTTAAAGTCATTTCTGTGCCTGAAATTGGTCAAAATTGGAAGATTTTGAGTAAGCAAAACTCTGTAAAAATGGCAATTTTGGTCACTGTGAGGGTTTAAAAAGTGGTTATTCAACATGAGGCCTGATCCAAATGACATTTTGAATCATTTTTGGTAGAGTCCAAAAAATCAATTTTCTGATGAAAAACGATGACCCCGGACCAGTCGAACGTTGAAAAAATGGTCAATATTGATGAAATTTTAACATTTAATCTTTTGACTTTAAATGACGGTTGGATATGAATTATTACTTTTTCAACTAAAATAAGTGTGTTTAAAGTCATTTCTGTGCCTGAAATTGGTCAAATTTGAAGATTTTGAGTAAGCAAAACTCTGTAAAAATGGCAATTTTGGTCACTGTGAGGGTTTAAAAAGTGGTTATTCAACATGAGGCCCGATCCAAATGACATTTTGAATCATTTTTGGAAGAGTCCAAAAAATCCATTTTCTGATGAAAAACGATGACCAGTCGAACATTGAAAAAATGGTCAATATTGATGAAATTTTAACATTTAATCTTTTGACTTTAAATGACGGTTGGATGTGAGTTATTACTTTTTCAACTAAAATAAGTGTGTTTAAAGTCATTTCTGTGCCTGAAATTGGTCAAAATTGAAGATTTTGAGTAAGCAAAACTCTGTAAAAATGGCAATTTTGGTCACTGTGAGGGTTTAAAAAGTGGTTATTCAACATGAGGCCCGATCCAAATGACATTTTGAATCATTTTTGGAAGAGTCCAAAAAATCCATTTTCTGATGAAAAACGATGACCCCGGACCAGTCGAACGTTGAAAAAATGGTCAATATTGATGAAATTTTAACATTTAATCTTTTGACTTTAAATGACGGTTGGATTTGAGTTATTACTTTTTCAACTAAAATAAGTGTGTTTAAAGTCATTTCTGTGCCTGAAATTGGTCAAAATTGGAAGATTTTGAGTAAGCAAAACTCTGTAAAAATGGCAATTTTGGTCACTGTGAGGGTTTAAAAAGTGGTTATTCAACATGAGGCCCGATCCAAATGACATTTTGAATCATTTTTGGTAGAGTCCAAAAAATCAATTTTCTGATGAAAAACGATGACCCCGGACCAGTCGAACGTTGAAAAAATGGTCAATATTGATGAAATTTTAACATTTAATCTTTTGACTTTAAATGACGGTTGGATATGAATTATTACTTTTTCAACTAAAATAAGTGTGTTTAAAGTCATTTCTGTGCCTGAAATTGGTCAAAATTGGAAGATTTTGAGTAAGCAAAACTCTGTAAAAATGGCAATTTTGGTCACTGTGAGGGTTTAAAAAGTGGTTATTCAACATGAGGCCTGATCCAAATGACATTTTGAATCATTTTTGGTAGAGTCCAAAAAATCAATTTTCTGATGAAAAACGATGACCCCGGACCAGTCCAACGTTGAAAAAATGGTCAATATTGATGAAATTTTAACATTTAATCTTTTGACTTTAAATGACGGTTGGATATGAATTATTACTTTTTCAACTAAAATAAGTGTGTTTAAAGTCATTTCTGTGCCTGAAATTGGTCAAAATTGGAAGATTTTGAGTAAGCAAAACTCTGTAAAAATGGCAATTTTGGTCACTGTGAGGGTTTAAAAAGTGGTTATTCAACATGAGGCCCGATCCAAATGACATTTTGAATCATTTTTGGTAGAGTCCAAAAAATAAATTTTCTGATGAAAAACGATGACCCCGGGCCAGTCGAACGTTGAAAAAATGGTCAATATTGATGAAATTTTAACATTTAATCTTTTGACTTTAAATGACGGTTGGATGTGAGTTATTACTTTTTCAACTAAAATAAGTGTGTTTAAAGTCATTTCTGTGCCTGAAATTGGTCAAAATTGGAAGATTTTGAGTAAGCAAAACTCTGTAAAAATGGCAATTTTGGTCACTGTGAGGGTTTAAAAAGTGGTTATTCAACATGAGGCCTGATCCAAATGACATTTTGAATCATTTTTGGTAGAGTCCAAAAAATCAATTTTCTGATGAAAAACGATGACCCCGGACCAGTCGAACGTTGAAAAAATGGTCAATATTGATGAAATTTTAACATTTAATCTTTTGACTTTAAATGACGGTTGGATATGAATTATTACTTTTTCAACTAAAATAAGTGTGTTTAAAGTCATTTCTGTGCCTGAAATTGGTCAAATTTGAAGCTTTTGAGTAAGCAAAACTCTGTAAAAATGGCAATTTTGGTCACTGTGAGGGTTTAAAAAGTGGTTATTCAACATGAGGCCCGATCCAAATGACATTTTGAATCATTTTTGGAAGAGTCCAAAAAATCCATTTTCTGATGAAAAACGATGACCCCGGACCAGTCGAACGTTGAAAAAATGGTCAATATTGATGACATTTTAACATTTAATCTTTTGACTTTAAATGACGGTTGGATTTGAGTTATTACTTTTTCAACTAAAATAAGTGTGTTTAAAGTCATTTCTGTGCCTGAAATTGGTCAAAATTGGAAGATTTTGAGTAAGCAAAACTCTGTAAAAATGGCAATTTTGGTCACTGTGAGGGTTTAAAAAGTGGTTATTCAACGTGAGGCCTGATCCAAATGACATTTTGAATCATTTTTGGTAGAGTCCAAAAAATCAATTTTCTGATGAAAAACGATGACCCCGGACCAGTCGAACGTTGAAAAAATGGTCAATATTGATGAAATTTTAACATTTAATCTTTTGACTTTAAATGACGGTTGGATATGAATTATTACTTTTTCAACTAAAATAAGTGTGTTTAAAGTCATTTCTGTGCCTGAAATTGGTCAAATTTGAAGATTTTGAGTAAGCAAAACTCTGTAAAAATGGCAATTTTGGTCACTGTGAGGGTTTAAAAAGTGGTTATTCAACATGAGGCCCGATCCAAATGACATTTTGAATCATTTTTGGAAGAGTCCAAAAAATCCATTTTCTGATGAAAAACGATGACCCCGGACCAGTCGAACGTTGAAAAAATGGTCAATATTGATGAAATTTTAACATTTAATCTTTTGACTTTAAATGACGGTTGGATGTGAGTTATTACTTTTTCAACTAAAATAAGTGTGTTTAAAGTCATTTCTGTGCCTGAAATTGGTCAAAATTGAAGATTTTGAGTAAGCAAAACTCTGTAAAAATGGCAATTTTGGTCACTGCGAGGGTTTAAAAAGTGGTTATTCAACATGAGGCCCGATCCAAATGACATTTTGAATCATTTTTGGAAGAGTCCAAAAAATCCATTTTCTGATGAAAAACGATGACCCCGGACCAGTCGAACGTTGAAAAAATGGTCAATATTGATGAAATTTTAACATTTAATCTTTTGACTTTAAATGACGGTTGGATTTGAGTTATTACTTTTTCAACTAAAATAAGTGTGTTTAAAGTCATTTCTGTGCCTGAAATTGGTCAAAATTGGAAGATTTTGAGTAAGCAAAACTCTGTAAAAATGGCAATTTTGGTCACTGTGAGGGTTTAAAAAGTGGTTATTCAACATGAGGCCTGATCCAAATGACATTTTGAATCATTTTTGGTAGAGTCCAAAAAATCCATTTTCTGATGAAAAACGATGACCCCGAACCAGTCGAACGTTGAAAAAATGGTCAATATTGATGAAATTTTAACATTTAATCTTTTGACTTTAAATGACGGTTGGATATGAATTATTACTTTTTCAACTAAAATAAGTGTGTTTAAAGTCATTTCTGTGCCTGAAATTGGTCAAATTTGAAGATTTTGAGTAAGCAAAACTCTGTAAAAATGGCAATTTTGGTCACTGTGAGGGTTTAAAAAGTGGTTATTCAACATGAGGCCCGATCCAAATGACATTTTGAATCATTTTTGGAAGAGTCCAAAAAATCCATTTTCTGATGAAAAACGATGACCCCGGACCAGTCGAACGTTGAAAAAATGGTCAATATTGATGAAATTTTAACATTTAATCTTTTGACTTTAAATGACGGTTGGATATGAATTATTACTTTTTCAACTAAAATAAGTGTGTTTAAAATCATTTCTGTGCCTGAAATTGGTCAAATTTGAAGATTTTGAGTAAGCAAAACTCTGTAAAAATGGCAATTTTGGTCACTGTGAGGGTTTAAAAAGTGGTTATTCAACATGAGGCCCGATCCAAATGACATTTTGAATCATTTAAGAGTCCAAAAAATCCATTTTCTGATGAAAAACGATGACCCCGGACCAGTCGAACATTGAAAAAATGGTCAATATTGAAGAAATTTTAACATTTAATCTTTTGACTTTAAATGACGGTTGGATGTGAGTTATTACTTTTTCAACTAAAATAAGTGTGTTTAAAGTCATTTCTGTGCCTGAAATTGGTCAAAATTGAAGATTTTGAGTAAGCAAAACTCTGTAAAAATGGCAATTTTGGTCACTGTGAGGGTTTAAAAAGTGGTTATTCAACATGAGGCCCGATCCAAATGACATTTTGAATCATTTTTGGAAGAGTCCAAAAAATCCATTTTCTGATGAAAAACGATGACCCCGGACCAGTCGAACGTTGAAAAAATGGTCAATATTGATGAAATTTTAACATTTAATCTTTTGACTTTAAATGACGGTTGGATTTGAGTTATTACTTTTTCAACTAAAATAAGTGTGTTTAAAGTCATTTCTGTGCCTGAAATTGGTCAAAATTGGAAGATTTTGAGTAAGCAAAACTCTGTAAAAATGGCAATTTTGGTCACTGTGAGGGTTTAAAAAGTGGTTATTCAACATGAGGCCTGATCCAAATGACATTTTGAATCATTTTTGGTAGAGTCCAAAAAATCAATTTTCTGATGAAAAACGATGACCCCGGACCAGTCGAACGTTGAAAAAATGGTCAATATTGATGAAATTTTAACATTTAATCTTTTGACTTTAAATGACGGTTGGATATGAATTATTACTTTTTCAACTAAAATAAGTGTGTTTAAAGTCATTTCTGTGCCTGAAATTGGTCAAATTTGAAGATTTTGAGTAAGCAAAACTCTGTAAAAATGGCAATTTTGGTCACTGTGAGGGTTTAAAAAGTGGTTATTCAACATGAGGCCCGATCCAAATGACATTTTGAATCATTTTTGGAAGAGTCCAAAAAATCCATTTTCTGATGAAAAACGATGACCAGTCGAACATTGAAAAAATGGTCAATATTGATGAAATTTTAACATTTAATCTTTTGACTTTAAATGACGGTTGGATGTGAGTTATTACTTTTTCAACTAAAATAAGTGTGTTTAAAGTCATTTCTGTGCCTGAAATTGGTCAAAATTGAAGATTTTGAGTAAGCAAAACTCTGTAAAAATGGCAATTTTGGTCACTGTGAGGGTTTAAAAAGTGGTTATTCAACATGAGGCCCGATCCAAATGACATTTTGAATCATTTTTGGAAGAGTCCAAAAAATCCATTTTCTGATGAAAAACGATGACCCCGGACCAGTCGAACGTTGAAAAAATGGTCAATATTGATGAAATTTTAACATTTAATCTTTTGACTTTAAATGACGGTTGGATTTGAGTTATTACTTTTTCAACTAAAATAAGTGTGTTTAAAGTCATTTCTGTGCCTGAAATTGGTCAAAATTGGAAGATTTTGAGTAAGCAAAACTCTGTAAAAATGGCAATTTTGGTCACTGTGAGGGTTTAAAAAGTGGTTATTCAACATGAGGCCTGATCCAAATGACATTTTGAATCATTTTTGGTAGAGTCCAAAAAATCAATTTTCTGATGAAAAACGATGACCCCGGACCAGTCGAACGTTGAAAAAATGGTCAATATTGATGAAATTTTAACATTTAATCTTTTGACTTTAAATGACGGTTGGATATGAATTATTACTTTTTCAACTAAAATAAGTGTGTTTAAAGTCATTTCTGTGCCTGAAATTGGTCAAAATTGGAAGATTTTGAGTAAGCAAAACTCTGTAAAAATGGCAATTTTGGTCACTGTGAGGGTTTAAAAAGTGGTTATTCAACATGAGGCCTGATCCAAATGACATTTTGAATCATTTTTGGTAGAGTCCAAAAAATCAATTTTCTGATGAAAAACGATGACCCCGGACCAGTCCAACGTTGAAAAAATGGTCAATATTGATGAAATTTTAACATTTAATCTTTTGACTTTAAATGACGGTTGGATATGAATTATTACTTTTTCAACTAAAATAAGTGTGTTTAAAGTCATTTCTGTGCCTGAAATTGGTCAAAATTGGAAGATTTTGAGTAAGCAAAACTCTGTAAAAATGGCAATTTTGGTCACTGTGAGGGTTTAAAAAGTGGTTATTCAACATGAGGCCTGATCCAAATGACATTTTGAATCATTTTTGGTAGAGTCCAAAAAATCAATTTTCTGATGAAAAACGATGACCCCGGACCAGTCCAACGTTGAAAAAATGGTCAATATTGATGAAATGTTAACATTTAATCTTTTGACTTTAAATGACGGTTGGATATGAATTATTACTTTTTCAACTAAAATAAGTGTGTTTAAAGTCATTTCTGTGCCTGAAATTGGTCAAATTTGAAGATTTTGAGTTAGCAAAACTCTGTAAAAATGGCAATTTTGGTCACTGTGAGGGTTTAAAAAGTGGTTATTCAACATGAGGCCCGATCCAAATGACATTTTGAATCATTTTTGGTAGAGTCCAAAAAATCAATTTTCTGATGAAAAACGATGACCCCGGACCAGTCGAACGTTGAAAAAATGGTCAATATTGATGAAATTTTAACATTTAATCTTTTGACTTTAAATGACGGTTGGATTTGAGTTATTACTTTTTCAACTAAAATAAGTGTGTTTAAAGTCATTTCTGTGCCTGAAATTGGTCAAAATTGGAAGATTTTGAGTAAGCAAAACTCTGTAAAAATGGCAATTTTGGTCACTGTGAGGGTTTAAAAAGTGGTTATTCAACGTGAGGCCTGATCCAAATGACATTTTGAATCATTTTTGGTAGAGTCCAAAAAATCAATTTTCTGATGAAAAACGATGACCCCGGACCAGTCGAACGTTGAAAAAATGGTCAATATTGATGAAATTTTAACATTTAATCTTTTGACTTTAAATGACGGTTGGATATGAATTATTACATTTTCAACTAAAATAAGTGTGTTTAAAGTCATTTCTGTGCCTGAAATTGGTCAAATTTGAAGATTTTGAGTAAGCAAAACTCTGTAAAAATGGCAATTTTGGTCACTGTGAGGGTTTAAAAAGTGGTTATTCAACATGAGGCCCGATCCAAATGACATTTTGAATCATTTTTGGAAAAGTCCAAAAAATCCATTTTCTGATGAAAAACGATGTCCCCGGACCAGTCGAACGTTGAAAAAATGGTCAATATTGATGAAATTTTAACATTTAATCTTTTGACTTTAAATGACGGTTGGATGTGAGTTATTACTTTTTCAACTAAAATAAGTGTGTTTAAAGTCATTTCTGTGCCTGAAATTGGTCAAAATTGAAGATTTTGAGTAAGCAAAACTCTGTAAAAATGGCAATTTTGGTCACTGCGAGGGTTTAAAAAGTGGTTATTCAACATGAGGCCCGATCCAAATGACATTTTGAATCATTTTTGGAAGAGTCCAAAAAATCCATTTTCTGATGAAAAACGATGACCCCGGACCAGTCGAACGTTGAAAAAATGGTCAATATTGATGAAATTTTAACATTTAATCTTTTGACTTTAAGTGACGGTTGGATTTGAGTTATTACTTTTTCAACTAAAATAAGTGTGTTTAAAGTCATTTCTGTGCCTGAAATTGGTCAAAATTGGAAGATTTTGAGTAAGCAAAACTCTGTAAAAATGGCAATTTTGGTCACTGTGAGGGTTTAAAAAGTGGTTATTCAACATGAGGCCTGATCCAAATGACATTTTGAATCATTTTTGGTAGAGTCCAAAAAATCCATTTTCTGATGAAAAACGATGACCCCGAACCAGTCGAACGTTGAAAAAATGGTCAATATTGATGAAATTTTAACATTTAATCTTTTGACTTTAAATGACGGTTGGATATGAATTATTACTTTTTCAACTAAAATAAGTGTGTTTAAAGTCATTTCTGTGCCTGAAATTGGTCAAATTTGAAGATTTTGAGTAAGCAAAACTCTGTAAAAATGGCAATTTTGGTCACTGTGAGGGTTTAAAAAGTGGTTATTCAACATGAGGCCCGATCCAAATGACATTTTGAATCATTTTTGGAAGAGTCCAAAAAATCCATTTTCTGATGAAAAACGATGACCCCGGACCAGTCGAACGTTGAAAAAATGGTCAATATTGATGAAATTTTAACATTTAATCTTTTGACTTTAAATGACGGTTGGATATGAATTATTACTTTTTCAACTAAAATAAGTGTGTTTAAAATCATTTCTGTGCCTGAAATTGGTCAAATTTGAAGATTTTGAGTAAGCAAAACTCTGTAAAAATGGCAATTTTGGTTACTGTGAGGGTTTAAAAAGTGGTTATTCAACATGAGGCCCGATCCAAATGACATTTTGAATCATTTTTGGAAGAGTCCAAAAAATCCATTTTCTGATGAAAAACGATGACCCCGGACCAGTCGAACATTGAAAAAATGATCAATATTGATGAAATTTTAACATTTAATCTTTTGACTTTAAATGACGGTTGGATGTGAGTTATTACTTTTTCAACTAAAATAAGGGTGTTTAAAGTCATTTCTGTGCCTGAAATTGGTCAAAATTGAAGATTTTGAGTAAGCAAAACTCTGTAAAAATGGCAATTTTGGTCACTGTGAGGGTTTAAAAAGTGGTTATTCAACATGAGGCCCGATCCAAATGACATTTTGAATCATTTTTGGTAGAGTCCAAAAAATAAATTTTCTGATGAAAAACGATGACCCCGGGCCAGTCGAACGTTGAAAAAATGGTCAATATTGATGAAATTTTAACATTTAATCTTTTGACTTTAAATGACGGTTGGATGTGAGTTATTACTTTTTCAACTAAAATAAGTGTGTTTAAAGTCATTTCTGTGCCTGAAATTGGTCAAAATTGGAAGATTTTGAGTAAGCAAAACTCTGTAAAAATGGCAATTTTGGTCACTGTGAGGGTTTAAAAAGTGGTTATTCAACATGAGGCCTGATCCAAATGACATTTTGAATCATTTTTGGTAGAGTCCAAAAAATCAATTTTCTGATGAAAAACGATGACCCCGGACCAGTCGAACGTTGAAAAAATGGTCAATATTGATGAAATTTTAACATTTAATCTTTTGACTTTAAATGACGGTTGGATATGAGTTATTACTTTTTCAACTAAAATAAGTGTGTTTAAAGTCATTTCTGTGCCTGAAATTGGTCAAAATTGAAGATTTTGAGTAAGCAAAACTCTGTAAAAATGGCAATTTTGGTCACTGTGAGGGTTTAAAAAGTGGTTATTCAACATGAGGCCCGATCCAAATGACATTTTGAATCATTTTTGGTAGAGTCCAAAAAATAAATTTTCTGATGAAAAACGATGACCCCGGGCCAGTCGAACGTTGAAAAAATGGTCAATATTGATGAAATTTTAACATTTAATCTTTTGACTTTAAATGACGGTTGGATGTGAGTTATTACTTTTTCAACTAAAATAAGTGTGTTTAAAGTCATTTCTGTGCCTGAAATTGGTCAAAATTGGAAGATTTTGAGTAAGCAAAACTCTGTAAAAATGGCAATTTTGGTCACTGTGAGGGTTTAAAAAGTGGTTATTCAACATGAGGCCTGATCCAAATGACATTTTGAATCATTTTTGGTAGAGTCCAAAAAATCAATTTTCTGATGAAAAACGATGACCCCGGACCAGTCGAACGTTGAAAAAATGGTCAATATTGATGAAATTTTAACATTTAATCTTTTGACTTTAAATGACGGTTGGATATGAATTATTACTTTTTCAACTAAAATAAGTGTGTTTAAAGTCATTTCTGTGCCTGAAATTGGTCAAATTTGAAGCTTTTGAGTAAGCAAAACTCTGTAAAAATGGCAATTTTGGTCACTGTGAGGGTTTAAAAAGTGGTTATTCAACATGAGGCCCGATCCAAATGACATTTTGAATCATTTTTGGAAGAGTCCAAAAAATCCATTTTCTGATGAAAATTGATGACCCCGGACCAGTCGAACGTTGAAAAAATGGTCAACATTGATGACATTTTAACATTTAATCTTTTGACTTTAAATGACGGTTGGATTTGAGTTATTACTTTTTCAACTAAAATAAGTGTGTTTAAAATCATTTCTGTGCCTGAAATTGGTCAAAATTGGAAGATTTTGAGTAAGGAAAACTCTGTAAAAATGGCAATTTTGGTCACTGTGAGGGTTTAAAAAGTGGTTATTCAACGTGAGGCCTGATCCAAATGACATTTTGAATCATTTTTGGTAGAGTCCAAAAAATCAATTTTCTGATGAAAAACGATGACCCCGGACCAGTCGAACGTTGAAAAAATGGTCAATATTGATGAAATTTTAACATTTAATCTTTTGACTTTAAATGACGGTTGGATATGAATTATTACTTTTTCAACTAAAATAAGTGTGTTTAAAGTCATTTCTGTGCCTGAAATTGGTCAAATTTGAAGATTTTGAGTAAGCAAAACTCTGTAAAAATGGCAATTTTGGTCACTGTGAGGGTTTAAAAAGTGGTTATTCAACATGAGGCCCGATCCAAATGACATTTTGAATCATTTTTGGAAGAGTCCAAAAAATCCATTTTCTGATGAAAAACGATGACCCCGGACCAGTCGAACGTTGAAAAAATGGTCAATATTGATGAAATTTTAACATTTAATCTTTTGACTTTAAATGACGGTTGGATGTGAGTTATTACTTTTTCAACTAAAATAAGTGTGTTTAAAGTCATTTCTGTGCCTGAAATTGGTCAAAATTGAAGATTTTGAGTAAGCAAAACTCTGTAAAAATGGCAATTTTGGTCACTGCGAGGGTTTAAAAAGTGGTTATTCAACATGAGGCCCGATCCAAATGACATTTTGAATCATTTTTGGAAGAGTCCAAAAAATCCATTTTCTGATGAAAAACGATGACCCCGGACCAGTCGAACGTTGAAAAAATGGTCAATATTGATGAAATTTTAACATTTAATCTTTTGACTTTAAATGACGGTTGGATTTGAGTTATTACTTTTTCAACTAAAATAAGTGTGTTTAAAGTCATTTCTGTGCCTGAAATTGGTCAAAATTGGAAGATTTTGAGTAAGCAAAACTCTGTAAAAATGGCAATTTTGGTCACTGTGAGGGTTTAAAAAGTGGTTATTCAACATGAGGCCTGATCCAAATGACATTTTGAATCATTTTTGGTAGAGTCCAAAAAATCCATTTTCTGATGAAAAACGATGACCCCGAACCAGTCGAACGTTGAAAAAATGGTCAAGATTGATGAAATTTTAACATTTAATCTTTTGACTTTAAATGACGGTTGGATATGAATTATTACTTTTTCAACTAAAATAAGTGTGTTTAAAGTCATTTCTGTGCCTGAAATTGGTCAAATTTGAAGATTTTGAGTAAGCAAAACTCTGTAAAAATGGCAATTTTGGTCACTGTGAGGGTTTAAAAAGTGGTTATTCAACATGAGGCCCGATCCAAATGACATTTTGAATCATTTTTGGAAGAGTCCAAAAAATCCATTTTCTGATGAAAAACGATGACCCCGGACCAGTCGAACGTTGAAAAAATGGTCAATATTGATGAAATTTTAACATTTAATCTTTTGACTTTAAATGACGGTTGGATATGAATTATTACTTTTTCAACTAAAATAAGTGTGTTTAAAATCATTTCTGTGCCTGAAATTGGTCAAATTTGAAGATTTTGAGTAAGCAAAACTCTGTAAAAATGGCAATTTTGGTCACTGCGAGGGTTTAAAAAGTGGTTATTCAACATGAGGCCCGATCCAAATGACATTTTGAATCATTTTTGGAAGAGTCCAAAAAATCCATTTTCTGATGAAAAACGATGACCCCGGACCAGTCGAACGTTGAAAAAATGGTCAATATTGATGAAATTTTAACATTTAATCTTTTGACTTTAAATGACGGTTGGATTTGAGTTATTACTTTTTCAACTAAAATAAGTGTGTTTAAAGTCATTTCTGTGCCTGAAATTGGTCAAAATTGGAAGATTTTGAGTAAGCAAAACTCTGTAAAAATGGCAATTTTGGTCACTGTGAGGGTTTAAAAAGTGGTTATTCAACATGAGGCCTGATCCAAATGACATTTTGAATCATTTTTGGTAGAGTCCAAAAAATCAATTTTCTGATGAAAAACGATGACCCCGGACCAGTCGAACGTTGAAAAAATGGTCAATATTGATGAAATTTTAACATTTAATCTTTTGACTTTAAATGACGGTTGGATATGAATTATTACTTTTTCAACTAAAATAAGTGTGTTTAAAGTCATTTCTGTGCCTGAAATTGGTCAAAATTGGAAGATTTTGAGTAAGCAAAACTCTGTAAAAATGGCAATTTTGGTCACTGTGAGGGTTTAAAAAGTGGTTATTCAACATGAGGCCTGATCCAAATGACATTTTGAATCATTTTTGGTAGAGTCCAAAAAATCAATTTTCTGATGAAAAACGATGACCCCGGACCAGTCCAACGTTGAAAAAATGGTCAATATTGATGAAATTTTAACATTTAATCTTTTGACTTTAAATGACGGTTGGATATGAATTATTACTTTTTCAACTAAAATAAGTGTGTTTAAAGTCATTTCTGTGCCTGAAATTGGTCAAAATTGGAAGATTTTGAGTAAGCAAAACTCTGTAAAAATGGCAATTTTGGTCACTGTGAGGGTTTAAAAAGTGGTTATTCAACATGAGGCCTGATCCAAATGACATTTTGAATCATTTTTGGTAGAGTCCAAAAAATCAATTTTCTGATGAAAAACGATGACCCCGGACCAGTCCAACGTTGAAAAAATGGTCAATATTGATGAAATGTTAACATTTAATCTTTTGACTTTAAATGACGGTTGGATATGAATTATTACTTTTTCAACTAAAATAAGTGTGTTTAAAGTCATTTCTGTGCCTGAAATTGGTCAAATTTGAAGATTTTGAGTTAGCAAAACTCTGTAAAAATGGCAATTTTGGTCACTGTGAGGGTTTAAAAAGTGGTTATTCAACATGAGGCCCGATCCAAATGACATTTTGAATCATTTTTGGTAGAGTCCAAAAAATCAATTTTCTGATGAAAAACGATGACCCCGGACCAGTCGAACGTTGAAAAAATGGTCAATATTGATGAAATTTTAACATTTAATCTTTTGACTTTAAATGACGGTTGGATGTGAGTTATTACTTTTTCAACTAAAATAAGTGTGTTTAAAGTCATTTCTGTGCCTGAAATTGGTCAAAATTGGAAGATTTTGAGTAAGCAAAACTCTGTAAAAATGGCAATTTTGGTCACTGTGAGGGTTTAAAAAGTGGTTATTCAACATGAGGCCCGATCCAAATGACATTTTGAATCATTTTTGGTAGAGTCCAAAAAATCAATTTTCTGATGAAAAACGATGACCCCGGACCAGTCGAACGTTGAAAAAATGGTCAATATTGATGAAATTTTAACATTTAATCTTTTGACTTTAAATGACGGTTGGATGTGAGTTATTACTTTTTCAACTAAAATAAGTGTGTTTAAAGTCATTTCTGTGCCTGAAATTGGTCAAAATTGGAAGATTTTGAGTAAGCAAAACTCTGTAAAAATGGCAATTTTGGTCACTGTGAGGGTTTAAAAAGTGGTTATTCAACATGAGGCCCGATCCAAATGACATTTTGAATCATTTTTGGTAGAGTCCAAAAAATCAATTTTCTGATGAAAAACGATGACCCCGGACCAGTCGAACGTTGAAAAAATGGTCAATATTGATGAAATTTTAACATTTAATCTTTTGACTTTAAATGACGGTTGGATTTGAGTTATTACTTTTTCAACTAAAATAAGTGTGTTTAAAGTCATTTCTGTGCCTGAAATTGGTCAAAATTGGAAGATTTTGAGTAAGCAAAACTCTGTAAAAATGGCAATTTTGGTCACTGTGAGGGTTTAAAAAGTGGTTATTCAACATGAGGCCTGATCCAAATGACATTTTGAATCATTTTTGGTAGAGTCCAAAAAATCAATTTTCTGATGAAAAACGATGACCCCGGACCAGTCGAACGTTGAAAAAATGGTCAATATTGATGAAATTTTAACATTTAATCTTTTGACTTTAAAAGACGGTTGGATATGAATTATTACTTTTTCAACTAAAATAAGTGTGTTTAAAGTCATTTCTGTGCCTGAAATTGGTCAAATTTGAAGATTTTGAGTAAGCAAAACTCTGTAAAAATGGCAATTTTGGTCACTGTGAGGGTTTAAAAAGTGGTTATTCAACATGAGGCCCGATCCAAATGACATTTTGAATCATTTTTGGAAGAGTCCAAAAAATCCATTTTCTGATGAAAAACGATGACCAGTCGAACGTTGAAAAAATGGTCAATATTGATGAAATTTTAACATTTAATCTTTTGACTTTAAATGACGGTTGGATATGAATTATTACTTTTTCAACTAAAATAAGTGTGTTTAAAGTCATTTCTGTGCCTGAAATTGGTCAAATTTGAAGATTTTGAGTAAGCAAAACTCTGTAAAAATGGCAATTTTGGTCACTGTGAGGGTTTAAAAAGTGGTTATTCAACATGAGGCCCGATCCAAATGACATTTTGAATCATTTTTGGAAGAGTCCAAAAAATCCATTTTCTGATGAAAAACGATGACCCCGGACCAGTCGAACGTTGAAAAAATGGTCAATATTGATGAAATTTTAACATTTAATCTTTTGACTTTAAATGACGGTTGGATATGAATTATTACTTTTTCAACTAAAATAAGTGTGTTTAAAATCATTTCTGTGCCTGAAATTGGTCAAATTTGAAGATTTTGAGTAAGCAAAACTCTGTAAAAATGGCAATTTTGGTTACTGTGAGGGTTTAAAAAGTGGTTATTCAACATGAGGCCCGATCCAAATGACATTTTGAATCATTTTTGGAAGAGTCCAAAAAATCCATTTTCTGATGAAAAACGATGACCCCGGACCAGTCGAACATTGAAAAAATGATCAATATTGATGAAATTTTAACATTTAATCTTTTGACTTTAAATGACGGTTGGATGTGAGTTATTACTTTTTCAACTAAAATAAGGGTGTTTAAAGTCATTTCTGTGCCTGAAATTGGTCAAAATTGAAGATTTTGAGTAAGCAAAACTCTGTAAAAATGGCAATTTTGGTCACTGTGAGGGTTTAAAAAGTGGTTATTCAACATGAGGCCCGATCCAAATGACATTTTGAATCATTTTTGGTAGAGTCCAAAAAATAAATTTTCTGATGAAAAACGATGACCCCGGGCCAGTCGAACGTTGAAAAAATGGTCAATATTGATGAAATTTTAACATTTAATCTTTTGACTTTAAATGACGGTTGGATGTGAGTTATTACTTTTTCAACTAAAATAAGTGTGTTTAAAGTCATTTCTGTGCCTGAAATTGGTCAAAATTGGAAGATTTTGAGTAAGCAAAACTCTGTAAAAATGGCAATTTTGGTCACTGTGAGGGTTTAAAAAGTGGTTATTCAACATGAGGCCCGATCCAAATGACATTTTGAATCATTTTTGGTAGAGTCCAAAAAATAAATTTTCTGATGAAAAACGATGACCCCGGGCCAGTCGAACGTTGAAAAAATGGTCAATATTGATGAAATTTTAACATTTAATCTTTTGACTTTAAATGACGGTTGGATGTGAGTTATTACTTTTTCAACTAAAATAAGTGTGTTTAAAGTCATTTCTGTGCCTGAAATTGGTCAAAATTGGAAGATTTTGAGTAAGCAAAACTCTGTAAAAATGGCAATTTTGGTCACTGTGAGGGTTTAAAAAGTGGTTATTCAACATGAGGCCTGATCCAAATGACATTTTGAATCATTTTTGGTAGAGTCCAAAAAATCAATTTTCTGATGAAAAACGATGACCCCGGACCAGTCGAACGTTGAAAAAATGGTCAATATTGATGAAATTTTAACATTTAATCTTTTGACTTTAAATGACGGTTGGATATGAATTATTACTTTTTCAACTAAAATAAGTGTGTTTAAAGTCATTTCTGTGCCTGAAATTGGTCAAAATTGAAGATTTTGAGTAAGCAAAACTCTGTAAAAATGGCAATTTTGGTCACTGCGAGGGTTTAAAAAGTGGTTATTCAACATGAGGCCCGATCCAAATGACATTTTGAATCATTTTTGGAAGAGTCCAAAAAATCCATTTTCTGATGAAAAACGATGACCCCGGACCAGTCGAACGTTGAAAAAATGGTCAATATTGATGAAATTTTAACATTTAATCTTTTGACTTTAAATGACGGTTGGATTTGAGTTATTACTTTTTCAACTAAAATAAGTGTGTTTAAAGTCATTTCTGTGCCTGAAATTGGTCAAAATTGGAAGATTTTGAGTAAGCAAAACTCTGTAAAAATGGCAATTTTGGTCACTGTGAGGGTTTAAAAAGTGGTTATTCAACATGAGGCCTGATCCAAATGACATTTTGAATCATTTTTGGTAGAGTCCAAAAAATCCATTTTCTGATGAAAAACGATGACCCCGAACCAGTCGAACGTTGAAAAAATGGTCAAGATTGATGAAATTTTAACATTTAATCTTTTGACTTTAAATGACGGTTGGATATGAATTATTACTTTTTCAACTAAAATAAGTGTGTTTAAAGTCATTTCTGTGCCTGAAATTGGTCAAATTTGAAGATTTTGAGTAAGCAAAACTCTGTAAAAATGGCAATTTTGGTCACTGTGAGGGTTTAAAAAGTGGTTATTCAACATGAGGCCCGATCCAAATGACATTTTGAATCATTTTTGGAAGAGTCCAAAAAATCCATTTTCTGATGAAAAACGATGACCCCGGACCAGTCGAACGTTGAAAAAATGGTCAATATTGATGAAATTTTAACATTTAATCTTTTGACTTTAAATGACGGTTGGATATGAATTATTACTTTTTCAACTAAAATAAGTGTGTTTAAAGTCATTTCTGTGCCTGAAATTGGTCAAATTTGAAGATTTTGAGTAAGCAAAACTCTGTAAAAATGGCAATTTTGGTCACTGTGAGGGTTTAAAAAGTGGTTATTCAACATGAGGCCCGATCCAAATGACATTTTGAATCATTTAAGAGTCCAAAAAATCCATTTTCTGATGAAAAACGATGACCCCGGACCAGTCGAACATTGAAAAAATGGTCAATATTGAAGAAATTTTAACATTTAATCTTTTGACTTTAAATGACGGTTGGATGTGAGTTATTACTTTTTCAACTAAAATAAGTGTGTTTAAAGTCATTTCTGTGCCTGAAATTGGTCAAAATTGAAGATTTTGAGTAAGCAAAACTCTGTAAAAATGGCAATTTTGGTCACTGTGAGGGTTTAAAAAGTGGTTATTCAACATGAGGCCCGATCCAAATGACATTTTGAATCATTTTTGGAAGAGTCCAAAAAATCCATTTTCTGATGAAAAACGATGACCCCGGACCAGTCGAACGTTGAAAAAATGGTCAATATTGATGAAATTTTAACATTTAATCTTTTGACTTTAAATGACGGTTGGATTTGAGTTATTACTTTTTCAACTAAAATAAGTGTGTTTAAAGTAATTTCTGTGCCTGAAATTGGTCAAAATTGGAAGATTTTGAGTAAGCAAAACTCTGTAAAAATGGCAATTTTGGTCACTGTGAGGGTTTAAAAAGTGGTTATTCAACATGAGGCCTGATCCAAATGACATTTTGAATCATTTTTGGTAGAGTCCAAAAAATCAATTTTCTGATGAAAAACGATGACCCCGGACCAGTCGAACGTTGAAAAAATGGTCAATATTGATGAAATTTTAACATTTAATCTTTTGACTTTAAATGACGGTTGGATATGAATTATTACTTTTTCAACTAAAATAAGTGTGTTTAAAGTCATTTCTGTGCCTGAAATTGGTCAAATTTGAAGATTTTGAGTAAGCAAAACTCTGTAAAAATGGCAATTTTGGTCACTGTGAGGGTTTAAAAAGTGGTTATTCAACATGAGGCCCGATCCAAATGACATTTTGAATCATTTTTGGAAGAGTCCAAAAAATCCATTTTCTGATGAAAAACGATGACCAGTCGAACATTGAAAAAATGGTCAATATTGATGAAATTTTAACATTTAATCTTTTGACTTTAAATGACGGTTGGATGTGAGTTATTACTTTTTCAACTAAAATAAGTGTGTTTAAAGTCATTTCTGTGCCTGAAATTGGTCAAAATTGAAGATTTTGAGTAAGCAAAACTCTGTAAAAATGGCAATTTTGGTCACTGTGAGGGTTTAAAAAGTGGTTATTCAACATGAGGCCCGATCCAAATGACATTTTGAATCATTTTTGGAAGAGTCCAAAAAATCCATTTTCTGATGAAAAACGATGACCCCGGACCAGTCGAACGTTGAAAAAATGGTCAATATTGATGACATTTTAACATTTAATCTTTTGACTTTAAATGACGGTTGGATTTGAGTTATTACTTTTTCAACTAAAATAAGTGTGTTTAAAGTCATTTCTGTGCCTGAAATTGGTCAAAATTGGAAGATTTTGAGTAAGCAAAACTCTGTAAAAATGGCAATTTTGGTCACTGTGAGGGTTTAAAAAGTGGTTATTCAACGTGAGGCCTGATCCAAATGACATTTTGAATCATTTTTGGTAGAGTCCAAAAAATCAATTTTCTGATGAAAAACGATGACCCCGGACCAGTCGAACGTTGAAAAAATGGTCAATATTGATGAAATTTTAACATTTAATCTTTTGACTTTAAATGACGGTTGGATATGAATTATTACTTTTTCAACTAAAATAAGTGTGTTTAAAGTCATTTCTGTGCCTGAAATTGGTCAAATTTGAAGATTTTGAGTAAGCAAAACTCTGTAAAAATGGCAATTTTGGTCACTGTGAGGGTTTAAAAAGTGGTTATTCAACATGAGGCCCGATCCAAATGACATTTTAAATCATTTTTGGAAGAGTCCAAAAAATCCATTTTCTGATGAAAAACGATGACCCCGGACCAGTCGAACGTTGAAAAAATGGTCAATATTGATGAAATTTTAACATTTAATCTTTTGACTTTAAATGACGGTTGGATGTGAGTTATTACTTTTTCAACTAAAATAAGTGTGTTTAAAGTCATTTCTGTGCCTGAAATTGGTCAAAATTGAAGATTTTGAGTAAGCAAAACTCTGTAAAAATGGCAATTTTGGTCACTGCGAGGGTTTAAAAAGTGGTTATTCAACATGAGGCCCGATCCAAATGACATTTTGAATCATTTTTGGAAGAGTCCAAAAAATCCATTTTCTGATGAAAAACGATGACCCCGGACCAGTCGAACGTTGAAAAAATGGTCAATATTGATGAAATTTTAACATTTAATCTTTTGACTTTAAATGACGGTTGGATTTGAGTTATTACTTTTTCAACTAAAATAAGTGTGTTTAAAGTCATTTCTGTGCCTGAAATTGGTCAAAATTGGAAGATTTTGAGTAAGCAAAACTCTGTAAAAATGGCAATTTTGGTCACTGTGAGGGTTTAAAAAGTGGTTATTCAACATGAGGCCTGATCCAAATGACATGTTGAATCATTTTTGGTAGAGTCCAAAAAATCCATTTTCTGATGAAAAACGATGACCCCGAACCAGTCGAACGTTGAAAAAATGGTCAATATTGATGAAATTTTAACATTTAATCTTTTGACTTTAAATGACGGTTGGATATGAATTATTACTTTTTCAACTAAAATAAGTGTGTTTAAAGTCATTTCTGTGCCTGAAATTGGTCAAATTTGAAGATTTTGAGTAAGCAAAACTCTGTAAAAATGGCAATTTTGGTCACTGTGAGGGTTTAAAAAGTGGTTATTCAACATGAGGCCCGATCCAAATGACATTTTGAATCATTTAAGAGTCCAAAAAATCCATTTTCTGATGAAAAACGATGACCCCGGACCAGTCGAACATTGAAAAAATGGTCAATATTGAAGAAATTTTAACATTTAATCTTTTGACTTTAAATGACGGTTGGATGTGAGTTATTACTTTTTCAACTAAAATAAGTGTGTTTAAAGTCATTTCTGTGCCTGAAATTGGTCAAAATTGAAGATTTTGAGTAAGCAAAACTCTGTAAAAATGGCAATTTTGGTCACTGTGAGGGTTTAAAAAGTGGTTATTCAACATGAGGCCCGATCCAAATGACATTTTGAATCATTTTTGGAAGAGTCCAAAAAATCCATTTTCTGATGAAAAACGATGACCCCGAACCAGTCGAACGTTGAAAAAATGGTCAATATTGATGAAATTTTAACATTTAATCTTTTGACTTTAAATGACGGTTGGATATGAATTATTACTTTTTCAACTAAAATAAGTGTGTTTAAAATCATTTCTGTGCCTGAAATTGGTCAAATTTGAAGATTTTGAGTAAGCAAAACTCTGTAAAAATGGCAATTTTGGTCACTGTGAGGGTTTAAAAAGTGGTTATTCAACATGAGGCCCGATCCAAATGACATTTTGAATCATTTAAGAGTCCAAAAAATCCATTTTCTGATGAAAAACGATGACCCCGGACCAGTCGAACATTGAAAAAATGGTCAATATTGAAGAAATGTTAACATTTAATCTTTTGACTTTAAATGACGGTTGGATGTGAGTTATTACTTTTTCAACTAAAATAAGTGTGTTTAAAGTCATTTCTGTGCCTGAAATTGGTCAAAATTGAAGATTTTGAGTAAGCAAAACTCTGTAAAAATGGCAATTTTGGTCACTGTGAGGGTTTAAAAAGTGGTTATTCAACATGAGGCCCGATCCAAATGACATTTTGAATCATTTTTGGAAGAGTCCAAAAAATCCATTTTCTGATGAAAAACGATGACCCCGGACCAGTCGAACGTTGAAAAAATGGTCAATATTGATGAAATTTTAACATTTAATCTTTTGACTTTAAATGACGGTTGGATTTGAGTTATTACTTTTTCAACTAAAATAAGTGTGTTTAAAGTCATTTCTGTGCCTGAAATTGGTCAAAATTGGAAGATTTTGAGTAAGCAAAACTCTGTAAAAATGGCAATTTTGGTCACTGTGAGGGTTTAAAAAGTGGTTATTCAACATGAGGCCTGATCCAAATGACATTTTGAATCATTTTTGGTAGAGTCCAAAAAATCAATTTTCTGATGAAAAACGATGACCCCGGACCAGTCGAACGTTGAAAAAATGGTCAATATTGATGAAATTTTAACATTTAATCTTTTGACTTTAAATGACGGTTGGATATGAATTATTACTTTTTCAACTAAAATAAGTGTGTTTAAAGTCATTTCTGTGCCTGAAATTGGTCAAAATTGAAGATTTTGAGTAAGCAAAACTCTGTAAAAATGGCAATTTTGGTCACTGTGAGGGTTTAAAAAGTGGTTATTCAACATGAGGCCCGATCCAAATGACATTTTGAATCATTTTTGGTAGAGTCCAAAAAATAAATTTTCTGATGAAAAACGATGACCCCGGGCCAGTCGAACGTTGAAAAAATGGTCAATATTGATGAAATTTTAACATTTAATCTTTTGACTTTAAATGACGGTTGGATGTGAGTTATTACTTTTTCAACTAAAATAAGTGTGTTTAAAGTCATTTCTGTGCCTGAAATTGGTCAAAATTGGAAGATTTTGAGTAAGCAAAACTCTGTAAAAATGGCAATTTTGGTCACTGTGAGGGTTTAAAAAGTGGTTATTCAACATGAGGCCTGATCCAAATGACATTTTGAATCATTTTTGGTAGAGTCCAAAAAATCAATTTTCTGATGAAAAACGATGACCCCGGACCAGTCGAACGTTGAAAAAATGGTCAATATTGATGAAATTTTAACATTTAATCTTTTGACTTTAAATGACGGTTGGATATGAATTATTACTTTTTCAACTAAAATAAGTGTGTTTAAAGTCATTTCTGTGCCTGAAATTGGTCAAATTTGAAGCTTTTGAGTAAGCAAAACTCTGTAAAAATGGCAATTTTGGTCACTGTGAGGGTTTAAAAAGTGGTTATTCAACATGAGGCCCGATCCAAATGACATTTTGAATCATTTTTGGAAGAGTCCAAAAAATCCATTTTCTGATGAAAAACGATGACCCCGGACCAGTCGAACGTTGAAAAAATGGTCAACATTGATGACATTTTAACATTTAATCTTTTGACTTTAAATGACGGTTGGATTTGAGTTATTACTTTTTCAACTAAAATAAGTGTGTTTAAAGTCATTTCTGTGCCTGAAATTGGTCAAAATTGGAAGATTTTGAGTAAGGAAAACTCTGTAAAAATGGCAATTTTGGTCACTGTGAGGGTTTAAAAAGTGGTTATTCAACGTGAGGCCTGATCCAAATGACATTTTGAATCATTTTTGGTAGAGTCCAAAAAATCAATTTTCTGATGAAAAACGATGACCCCGGACCAGTCGAACGTTGAAAAAATGGTCAATATTGATGAAATTTTAACATTTAATCTTTTGACTTTAAATGACGGTTGGATATGAATTATTACTTTTTCAACTAAAATAAGTGTGTTTAAAGTCATTTCTGTGCCTGAAATTGGTCAAATTTGAAGATTTTGAGTAAGCAAAACTCTGTAAAAATGGCAATTTTGGTCACTGTGAGGGTTTAAAAAGTGGTTATTCAACATGAGGCCCGATCCAAATGACATTTTGAATCATTTTTGGAAGAGTCCAAAAAATCCATTTTCTGATGAAAAACGATGACCCCGGACCAGTCGAACGTTGAAAAAATGGTCAATATTGATGAAATTTTAACATTTAATCTTTTGACTTTAAATGACGGTTGGATGTGAGTTATTACTTTTTCAACTAAAATAAGTGTGTTTAAAGTCATTTCTGTGCCTGAAATTGGTCAAAATTGAAGATTTTGAGTAAGCAAAACTCTGTAAAAATGGCAATTTTGGTCACTGCGAGGGTTTAAAAAGTGGTTATTCAACATGAGGCCCGATCCAAATGACATTTTGAATCATTTTTGGAAGAGTCCAAAAAATCCATTTTCTGATGAAAAACGATGACCCCGGACCAGTCGAACGTTGAAAAAATGGTCAATATTGATGAAATTTTAACATTTAATCTTTTGACTTTAAATGACGGTTGGATTTGAGTTATTACTTTTTCAACTAAAATGAGTGTGTTTAAAGTCATTTCTGTGCCTGAAATTGGTCAAAATTGGAAGATTTTGAGTAAGCAAAACTCTGTAAAAATGGCAATTTTGGTCACTGTGAGGGTTTAAAAAGTGGTTATTCAACATGAGGCCTGATCCAAATGACATTTTGAATCATTTTTGGTAGAGTCCAAAAAATCAATTTTCTGATGAAAAACGATGACCCCGAACCAGTCGAACGTTGAAAAAATGGTCAATATTGATGAAATTTTAACATTTAATCTTTTGACTTTAAATGACGGTTGGATATGAATTATTACTTTTTCAACTAAAATAAGTGTGTTTAAAGTCATTTCTGTGCCTGAAATTGGTCAAATTTGAAGATTTTGAGTAAGCAAAACTCTGTAAAAATGGCAATTTTGGTCACTGTGAGGGTTTAAAAAGTGGTTATTCAACATGAGGCCCGATCCAAATGACATTTTGAATCATTTTTGGAAGAGTCCAAAAAATCCATTTTCTGATGAAAAACGATGACCCCGGACCAGTCGAACGTTGAAAAAATGGTCAATATTGATGAAATTTTAACATTTAATCTTTTGACTTTAAATGACGGTTGGATATGAATTATTACTTTTTCAACTAAAATAAGTGTGTTTAAAATCATTTCTGTGCCTGAAATTGGTCAAATTTGAAGATTTTGAGTAAGCAAAACTCTGTAAAAATGGCAATTTTGGTCACTGTGAGGGTTTAAAAAGTGGTTATTCAACATGAGGCCCGATCCAAATGACATTTTGAATCATTTAAGAGTCCAAAAAATCCATTTTCTGATGAAAAACGATGACCCCGGACCAGTCGAACATTGAAAAAATGGTCAATATTGAAGAAATTTTAACATTTAATCTTTTGACTTTAAATGACGGTTGGATGTGAGTTATTACTTTTTCAACTAAAATAAGTGTGTTTAAAGTCATTTCTGTGCCTGAAATTGGTCAAAATTGAAGATTTTGAGTAAGCAAAACTCTGTAAAAATGGCAATTTTGGTCACTGTGAGGGTTTAAAAAGTGGTTATTCAACATGAGGCCCGATCCAAATGACATTTTGAATCATTTTTGGAAGAGTCCAAAAAATCCATTTTCTGATGAAAAACGATGACCCCGGACCAGTCGAACGTTGAAAAAATGGTCAATATTGATGAAATTTTAACATTTAATCTTTTGACTTTAAATGACGGTTGGATTTGAGTTATTACTTTTTCAACTAAAATAAGTGTGTTTAAAGTAATTTCTGTGCCTGAAATTGGTCAAAATTGGAAGATTTTGAGTAAGCAAAACTGTAAAAATGGCAATTTTGGTCACTGTGAGGGTTTAAAAAGTGGTTATTCAACATGAGGCCTGATCCAAATGACATTTTGAATCATTTTTGGTAGAGTCCAAAAAATCAATTTTCTGATGAAAAACGATGACCCCGGACCAGTCGAACGTTGAAAAAATGGTCAATATTGATGAAATTTTAACATTTAATCTTTTGACTTTAAATGACGGTTGGATATGAATTATTACTTTTTCAACTAAAATAAGTGTGTTTAAAGTCATTTCTGTGCCTGAAATTGGTCAAATTTGAAGATTTTGAGTAAGCAAAACTCTGTAAAAATGGCAATTTTGGTCACTGTGAGGGTTTAAAAAGTGGTTATTCAACATGAGGCCCGATCCAAATGACATTTTGAATCATTTTTGGAAGAGTCCAAAAAATCCATTTTCTGATGAAAAACGATGACCAGTCGAACATTGAAAAAATGGTCAATATTGATGAAATTTTAACATTTAATCTTTTGACTTTAAATGACGGTTGGATGTGAGTTATTACTTTTTCAACTAAAATAAGTGTGTTTAAAGTCATTTCTGTGCCTGAAATTGGTCAAAATTGAAGATTTTGAGTAAGCAAAACTCTGTAAAAATGGCAATTTTGGTCACTGTGAGGGTTTAAAAAGTGGTTATTCAACATGAGGCCCGATCCAAATGACATTTTGAATCATTTTTGGAAGAGTCCAAAAAATCCATTTTCTGATGAAAAACGATGACCCCGGACCAGTCGAACGTTGAAAAAATGGTCAATATTGATGACATTTTAACATTTAATCTTTTGACTTTAAATGACGGTTGGATTTGAGTTATTACTTTTTCAACTAAAATAAGTGTGTTTAAAGTCATTTCTGTGCCTGAAATTGGTCAAAATTGGAAGATTTTGAGTAAGCAAAACTCTGTAAAAATGGCAATTTTGGTCACTGTGAGGGTTTAAAAAGTGGTTATTCAACGTGAGGCCTGATCCAAATGACATTTTGAATCATTTTTGGTAGAGTCCAAAAAATCAATTTTCTGATGAAAAACGATGACCCCGGACCAGTCGAACGTTGAAAAAATGGTCAATATTGATGAAATTTTAACATTTAATCTTTTGACTTTAAATGACGGTTGGATATGAATTATTACTTTTTCAACTAAAATAAGTGTGTTTAAAGTCATTTCTGTGCCTGAAATTGGTCAAATTTGAAGATTTTGAGTAAGCAAAACTCTGTAAAAATGGCAATTTTGGTCACTGTGAGGGTTTAAAAAGTGGTTATTCAACATGAGGCCCGATCCAAATGACATTTTAAATCATTTTTGGAAGAGTCCAAAAAATCCATTTTCTGATGAAAAACGATGACCCCGGACCAGTCGAACGTTGAAAAAATGGTCAATATTGATGAAATTTTAACATTTAATCTTTTGACTTTAAATGACGGTTGGATGTGAGTTATTACTTTTTCAACTAAAATAAGTGTGTTTAAAGTCATTTCTGTGCCTGAAATTGGTCAAAATTGAAGATTTTGAGTAAGCAAAACTCTGTAAAAATGGCAATTTTGGTCACTGCGAGGGTTTAAAAAGTGGTTATTCAACATGAGGCCCGATCCAAATGACATTTTGAATCATTTTTGGAAGAGTCCAAAAAATCCATTTTCTGATGAAAAACGATGACCCCGGACCAGTCGAACGTTGAAAAAATGGTCAATATTGATGAAATTTTAACATTTAATCTTTTGACTTTAAATGACGGTTGGATTTGAGTTATTACTTTTTCAACTAAAATAAGTGTGTTTAAAGTCATTTCTGTGCCTGAAATTGGTCAAAATTGGAAGATTTTGAGTAAGCAAAACTCTGTAAAAATGGCAATTTTGGTCACTGTGAGGGTTTAAAAAGTGGTTATTCAACATGAGGCCTGATCCAAATGACATGTTGAATCATTTTTGGTAGAGTCCAAAAAATCCATTTTCTGATGAAAAACGATGACCCCGAACCAGTCGAACGTTGAAAAAATGGTCAATATTGATGAAATTTTAACATTTAATCTTTTGACTTTAAATGACGGTTGGATATGAATTATTACTTTTTCAACTAAAATAAGTGTGTTTAAAGTCATTTCTGTGCCTGAAATTGGTCAAATTTGAAGATTTTGAGTAAGCAAAACTCTGTAAAAATGGCAATTTTGGTCACTGTGAGGGTTTAAAAAGTGGTTATTCAACATGAGGCCCGATCCAAATGACATTTTGAATCATTTAAGAGTCCAAAAAATCCATTTTCTGATGAAAAACGATGACCCCGGACCAGTCGAACATTGAAAAAATGGTCAATATTGAAGAAATTTTAACATTTAATCTTTTGACTTTAAATGACGGTTGGATGTGAGTTATTACTTTTTCAACTAAAATAAGTGTGTTTAAAGTCATTTCTGTGCCTGAAATTGGTCAAAATTGAAGATTTTGAGTAAGCAAAACTCTGTAAAAATGGCAATTTTGGTCACTGTGAGGGTTTAAAAAGTGGTTATTCAACATGAGGCCCGATCCAAATGACATTTTGAATCATTTTTGGAAGAGTCCAAAAAATCCATTTTCTGATGAAAAACGATGACCCCGAACCAGTCGAACGTTGAAAAAATGGTCAATATTGATGAAATTTTAACATTTAATCTTTTGACTTTAAATGACGGTTGGATATGAATTATTACTTTTTCAACTAAAATAAGTGTGTTTAAAATCATTTCTGTGCCTGAAATTGGTCAAATTTGAAGATTTTGAGTAAGCAAAACTCTGTAAAAATGGCAATTTTGGTCACTGTGAGGGTTTAAAAAGTGGTTATTCAACATGAGGCCCGATCCAAATGACATTTTGAATCATTTAAGAGTCCAAAAAATCCATTTTCTGATGAAAAACGATGACCCCGGACCAGTCGAACATTGAAAAAATGGTCAATATTGAAGAAATTTTAACATTTAATCTTTTGACTTTAAATGACGGTTGGATGTGAGTTATTACTTTTTCAACTAAAATAAGTGTGTTTAAAGTCATTTCTGTGCCTGAAATTGGTCAAAATTGAAGATTTTGAGTAAGCAAAACTCTGTAAAAATGGCAATTTTGGTCACTGTGAGGGTTTAAAAAGTGGTTATTCAACATGAGGCCCGATCCAAATGACATTTTGAATCATTTTTGGAAGAGTCCAAAAAATCCATTTTCTGATGAAAAACGATGACCCCGGACCAGTCGAACGTTGAAAAAATGGTCAATATTGATGAAATTTTAACATTTAATCTTTTGACTTTAAATGACGGTTGGATTTGAGTTATTACTTTTTCAACTAAAATAAGTGTGTTTAAAGTCATTTCTGTGCCTGAAATTGGTCAAAATTGGAAGATTTTGAGTAAGCAAAACTCTGTAAAAATGGCAATTTTGGTCACTGTGAGGGTTTAAAAAGTGGTTATTCAACATGAGGCCTGATCCAAATGACATTTTGAATCATTTTTGGTAGAGTCCAAAAAATCAATTTTCTGATGAAAAACGATGACCCCGGACCAGTCGAACGTTGAAAAAATGGTCAATATTGATGAAATTTTAACATTTAATCTTTTGACTTTAAATGACGGTTGGATATGAATTATTACTTTTTCAACTAAAATAAGTGTGTTTAAAGTCATTTCTGTGCCTGAAATTGGTCAAATTTGAAGATTTTGAGTAAGCAAAACTCTGTAAAAATGGCAATTTTGGTCACTGTGAGGGTTTAAAAAGTGGTTATTCAACATGAGGCCCGATCCAAATGACATTTTGAATCATTTTTGGAAGAGTCCAAAAAATCCATTTTCTGATGAAAAACGATGACCAGTCGAACATTGAAAAAATGGTCAATATTGATGAAATTTTAACATTTAATCTTTTGACTTTAAATGACGGTTGGATGTGAGTTATTACTTTTTCAACTAAAATAAGTGTGTTTAAAGTCATTTCTGTGCCTGAAATTGGTCAAAATTGAAGATTTTGAGTAAGCAAAACTCTGTAAAAATGGCAATTTTGGTCACTGTGAGGGTTTAAAAAGTGGTTATTCAACATGAGGCCCGATCCAAATGACATTTTGAATCATTTTTGGAAGAGTCCAAAAAATCAATTTTCTGATGAAAAACGATGACCCCGGACCAGTCGAACGTTGAAAAAATGGTCAATATTGATGAAATTTTAACATTTAATCTTTTGACTTTAAATGACGGTTGGATTTGAGTTATTACTTTTTCAACTAAAATAAGTGTGTTTAAAGTCATTTCTGTGCCTGAAATTGGTCAAAATTGGAAGATTTTGAGTAAGCAAAACTCTGTAAAAATGGCAATTTTGGTCACTGTGAGGGTTTAAAAAGTGGTTATTCAACATGAGGCCTGATCCAAATGACATTTTGAATCATTTTTGGTAGAGTCCAAAAAATCAATTTTCTGATGAAAAACGATGACCCCGGACCAGTCGAACGTTGAAAAAATGGTCAATATTGATGAAATTTTAACATTTAATCTTTTGACTTTAAATGACGGTTGGATATGAATTATTACTTTTTCAACTAAAATAAGTGTGTTTAAAGTCATTTCTGTGCCTGAAATTGGTCAAAATTGGAAGATTTTGAGTAAGCAAAACTCTGTAAAAATGGCAATTTTGGTCACTGTGAGGGTTTAAAAAGTGGTTATTCAACATGAGGCCTGATCCAAATGACATTTTGAATCATTTTTGGTAGAGTCCAAAAAATCAATTTTCTGATGAAAAACGATGACCCCGGACCAGTCCAACGTTGAAAAAATGGTCAATATTGATGAAATGTTAACATTTAATCTTTTGACTTTAAATGACGGTTGGATATGAATTATTACTTTTTCAACTAAAATAAGTGTGTTTAAAGTCATTTCTGTGCCTGAAATTGGTCAAATTTGAAGATTTTGAGTTAGCAAAACTCTGTAAAAATGGCAATTTTGGTCACTGTGAGGGTTTAAAAAGTGGTTATTCAACATGAGGCCCGATCCAAATGACATTTTGAATCATTTTTGGTAGAGTCCAAAAAATCAATTTTCTGATGAAAAACGATGACCCCGGACCAGTCGAACGTTGAAAAAATGGTCAATATTGATGAAATTTTAACATTTAATCTTTTGACTTTAAATGACGGTTGGATGTGAGTTATTACTTTTTCAACTAAAATAAGTGTGTTTAAAGTCATTTCTGTGCCTGAAATTGGTCAAAATTGGAAGATTTTGAGTAAGCAAAACTCTGTAAAAATGGCAATTTTGGTCACTGTGAGGGTTTAAAAAGTGGTTATTCAACATGAGGCCCGATCCAAATGACATTTTGAATCATTTTTGGTAGAGTCCAAAAAATCAATTTTCTGATGAAAAACGATGACCCCGGACCAGTCGAACGTTGAAAAAATGGTCAATATTGATGAAATTTTAACATTTAATCTTTTGACTTTAAATGACGGTTGGATGTGAGTTATTACTTTTTCAACTAAAATAAGTGTGTTTAAAGTCATTTCTGTGCCTGAAATTGGTCAAAATTGAAGATTTTGAGTAAGCAAAACTCTGTAAAAATGGCAATTTTGGTCACTGTGAGGGTTTAAAAAGTGGTTATTCAACATGAGGCCCGATCCAAATGACATTTTGAATCATTTTTGGTAGAGTCCAAAAAATAAATTTTCTGATGAAAAACGATGACCCCGGGCCAGTCGAACGTTGAAAAAATGGTCAATATTGATGAAATTTTAACATTTAATCTTTTGACTTTAAATGACGGTTGGATGTGAGTTATTACTTTTTCAACTAAAATAAGTGTGTTTAAAGTCATTTCTGTGCCTGAAATTGGTCAAAATTGGAAGATTTTGAGTAAGCAAAACTCTGTAAAAATGGCAATTTTGGTCACTGTGAGGGTTTAAAAAGTGGTTATTCAACATGAGGCCTGATCCAAATGACATTTTGAATCATTTTTGGTAGAGTCCAAAAAATCAATTTTCTGATGAAAAACGATGACCCCGGACCAGTCGAACGTTGAAAAAATGGTCAATATTGATGAAATTTTAACATTTAATCTTTTGACTTTAAATGACGGTTGGATATGAATTATTACTTTTTCAACTAAAATAAGTGTGTTTAAAGTCATTTCTGTGCCTGAAATTGGTCAAATTTGAAGCTTTTGAGTAAGCAAAACTCTGTAAAAATGGCAATTTTGGTCACTGTGAGGGTTTAAAAAGTGGTTATTCAACATGAGGCCCGATCCAAATGACATTTTGAATCATTTTTGGAAGAGTCCAAAAAATCCATTTTCTGATGAAAAACGATGACCCCGGACCAGTCGAACGTTGAAAAAATGGTCAATATTGATGACATTTTAACATTTAATCTTTTGACTTTAAATGACGGTTGGATTTGAGTTATTACTTTTTCAACTAAAATAAGTGTGTTTAAAGTCATTTCTGTGCCTGAAATTGGTCAAAATTGGAAGATTTTGAGTAAGCAAAACTCTGTAAAAATGGCAATTTTGGTCACTGTGAGGGTTTAAAAAGTGGTTATTCAACGTGAGGCCTGATCCAAATTACATTTTGAATCATTTTTGGTAGAGTCCAAAAAATCAATTTTCTGATGAAAAACGATGACCCCGGACCAGTCGAACGTTGAAAAAATGGTCAATATTGATGAAATTTTAACATTTAATCTTTTGACTTTAAATGACGGTTGGATATGAATTATTACTTTTTCAACTAAAATAAGTGTGTTTAAAGTCATTTCTGTGCCTGAAATTGGTCAAATTTGAAGATTTTGAGTGAGCAAAACTCTGTAAAAATGGCAATTTTGGTCACTGTGAGGGTTTAAAAAGTGGTTATTCAACATGAGGCCCGATCCAAATGACATTTTGAATCATTTTTAGAAGAGTCCAAAAAATCCATTTTCTGATGAAAAACGATGACCCCGGACCAGTCGAACGTTGAAAAAATGGTCAATATTGATGAAATTTTAACATTTAATCTTTTGACTTTAAATGACGGTTGGATGTGAGTTATTACTTTTTCAACTAAAATAAGTGTGTTTAAAGTCATTTCTGTGCCTGAAATTGGTCAAAATTGAAGATTTTGAGTAAGCAAAACTCTGTAAAAATGGCAATTTTGGTCACTGCGAGGGTTTAAAAAGTGGTTATTCAACATGAGGCCCGATCCAAATGACATTTTGAATCATTTTTGGAAGAGTCCAAAAAATCCATTTTCTGATGAAAAACGATGACCCCGGACCAGTCGAACGTTGAAAAAATGGTCAATATTGATGAAATTTTAACATTTAATCTTTTGACTTTAAATGACGGTTGGATTTGAGTTATTACTTTTTCAACTAAAATAAGTGTGTTTAAAGTCATTTCTGTGCCTGAAATTGGTCAAAATTGGAAGATTTTGAGTAAGCAAAACTCTGTAAAAATGGCAATTTTGGTCACTGTGAGGGTTTAAAAAGTGGTTATTCAACATGAGGCCTGATCCAAATGACATTTTGAATCATTTTTGGTAGAGTCCAAAAAATCCATTTTCTGATGAAAAACGATGACCCCGAACCAGTCGAACGTTGAAAAAATGGTCAATATTGATGAAATTTTAACATTTAATCTTTTGACTTTAAATGACGGTTGGATATGAATTATTACTTTTTCAACTAAAATAAGTGTGTTTAAAGTCATTTCTGTGCCTGAAATTGGTCAAATTTGAAGATTTTGAGTAAGCAAAACTCTGTAAAAATGGCAATTTTGGTCACTGTGAGGGTTTAAAAAGTGGTTATTCAACATGAGGCCCGATCCAAATGACATTTTGAATCATTTTTGGAAGAGTCCAAAAAATCCATTTTCTGATGAAAAACGATGACCCCGGACCAGTCGAACGTTGAAAAAATGGTCAATATTGATGAAATTTTAACATTTAATCTTTTGACTTTAAATGACGGTTGGATATGAATTATTACTTTTTCAACTAAAATAAGTGTGTTTAAAATCATTTCTGTGCCTGAAATTGGTCAAATTTGAAGATTTTGAGTAAGCAAAACTCTGTAAAAATGGCAATTTTGGTCACTGTGAGGGTTTAAAAAGTGGTTATTCAACATGAGGCCCGATCCAAATGACATTTTGAATCATTTAAGAGTCCAAAAAATCCATTTTCTGATGAAAAACGATGACCCCGGACCAGTCGAACATTGAAAAAATGGTCAATATTGAAGAAATTTTAACATTTAATCTTTTGACTTTAAATGACGGTTGGATGTGAGTTATTACTTTTTCAACTAAAATAAGTGTGTTTAAAGTCATTTCTGTGCCTGAAATTGGTCAAAATTGAAGATTTTGAGTAAGCAAAACTCTGTAAAAATGGCAATTTTGGTCACTGTGAGGGTTTAAAAAGTGGTTATTCAACATGAGGCCCGATCCAAATGACATTTTGAATCATTTTTGGAAGAGTCCAAAAAATCCATTTTCTGATGAAAAACGATGACCCCGGACCAGTCGAACGTTGAAAAAATGGTCAATATTGATGAAATTTTAACATTTAATCTATTGACTTTAAATGACGGTTGGATTTGAGTTATTACTTTTTCAACTAAAATAAGTGTGTTTAAAGTCATTTCTGTGCCTGAAATTGGTCAAAATTGGAAGATTTTGAGTAAGCAAAACTCTGTAAAAATGGCAATTTTGGTCACTGTGAGGGTTTAAAAAGTGGTTATTCAACATGAGGCCTGATCCAAATGACATTTTGAATCATTTTTGGTAGAGTCCAAAAAATCAATTTTCTGATGAAAAACGATGACCCCGGACCAGTCGAACGTTGAAAAAATGGTCAATATTGATGAAATTTTAACATTTAATCTTTTGACTTTAAATGACGGTTGGATATGAATTATTACTTTTTCAACTAAAATAAGTGTGTTTAAAGTCATTTCTGTGCCTGAAATTGGTCAAATTTGAAGATTTTGAGTAAGCAAAACTCTGTAAAAATGGCAATTTTGGTCACTGTGAGGGTTTAAAAAGTGGTTATTCAACATGAGGCCCGATCCAAATGACATTTTGAATCATTTTTGGAAGAGTCCAAAAAATCCATTTTCTGATGAAAAACGATGACCAGTCGAACATTGAAAAAATGGTCAATATTGATGAAATTTTAACATTTAATCTTTTGACTTTAAATGACGGTTGGATGTGAGTTATTACTTTTTCAACTAAAATAAGTGTGTTTAAAGTCATTTCTGTGCCTGAAATTGGTCAAAATTGAAGATTTTGAGTAAGCAAAACTCTGTAAAAATGGCAATTTTGGTCACTGTGAGGGTTTAAAAAGTGGTTATTCAACATGAGGCCCGATCCAAATGACATTTTGAATCATTTTTGGAAGAGTCCAAAAAATCCATTTTCTGATGAAAAACGATGACCCCGGACCAGTCGAACGTTGAAAAAATGGTCAATATTGATGAAATTTTAACATTTAATCTTTTGACTTTAAATGACGGTTGGATTTGAGTTATTACTTTTTCAACTAAAATAAGTGTGTTTAAAGTCATTTCTGTGCCTGAAATTGGTCAAAATTGGAAGATTTTGAGTAAGCAAAACTCTGTAAAAATGGCAATTTTGGTCACTGTGAGGGTTTAAAAAGTGGTTATTCAACATGAGGCCTGATCCAAATGACATTTTGAATCATTTTTGGTAGAGTCCAAAAAATCAATTTTCTGATGAAAAACGATGACCCCGGACCAGTCGAACGTTGAAAAAATGGTCAATATTGATGAAATTTTAACATTTAATCTTTTGACTTTAAATGACGGTTGGATATGAATTATTACTTTTTCAACTAAAATAAGTGTGTTTAAAGTCATTTCTGTTCCTGAAATTGGTCAAAATTGGAAGATTTTGAGTAAGCAAAACTCTGTAAAAATGGCAATTTTGGTCACTGTGAGGGTTTAAAAAGTGGTTATTCAACATGAGGCCTGATCCAAATGACATTTTGAATCATTTTTGGTAGAGTCCAAAAAATCAATTTTCTGATGAAAAACGATGACCCCGGACCAGTCCAACGTTGAAAAAATGGTCAATATTGATGAAATTTTAACATTTAATCTTTTGACTTTAAATGACGGTTGGATATGAATTATTACTTTTCCAACTAAAATAAGTGTGTTTAAAGTCATTTCTGTGCCTGAAATTGGTCAAAATTGGAAGATTTTGAGTAAGCAAAACTCTGTAAAAATGGCAATTTTGGTCACTGTGAGGGTTTAAAAAGTGGTTATTCAACATGAGGCCCGATCCAAATGACATTTTGAATCATTTTTGGTAGAGTCCAAAAAATCAATTTTCTGATGAAAAACGATGACCCCGGACCAGTCGAACGTTGAAAAAATGGTCAATATTGATGAAATTTTAACATTTAATCTTTTGACTTTAAATGACGGTTGGATTTGAGTTATTACTTTTTCAACTAAAATAAGTGTGTTTAAAGTCATTTCTGTGCCTGAAATTGGTCAAATTTGAAGATTTTGAGTAAGCAAAACTCTGTAAAAATGGCAATTTTGGTCACTGTGAGGGTTTAAAAAGTGGTTATTCAACATGAGGCCCGATCCAAATGACATTTTGAATCATTTTTGGAAGAGTCCAAAAAATCCATTTTCTGATGAAAAACGATGTCCCCGGACCAGTCGAACGTTGAAAAAATGGTCAATATTGATGAAATTTTAACATTTAATCTTTTGACTTTAAATGACGGTTGGATGTGAGTTATTACTTTTTCAACTAAAATAAGTGTGTTTAAAGTCATTTCTGTGCCTGAAATTGGTCAAAATTGAAGATTTTGAGTAAGCAAAACTCTGTAAAAATGGCAATTTTGGTCACTGCGAGGGTTTAAAAAGTGGTTATTCAACATGAGGCCCGATCCAAATGACATTTTGAATCATTTTTGGAAGAGTCCAAAAAATCCATTTTCTGATGAAAAACGATGACCCCGGACCAGTCGAACGTTGAAAAAATGGTCAATATTGATGAAATTTTAACATTTAATCTTTTGACTTTAAGTGACGGTTGGATTTGAGTTATTACTTTTTCAACTAAAATAAGTGTGTTTAAAGTCATTTCTGTGCCTGAAATTGGTCAAAATTGGAAGATTTTGAGTAAGCAAAACTCTGTAAAAATGGCAATTTTGGTCACTGTGAGGGTTTAAAAAGTGGTTATTCAACATGAGGCCTGATCCAAATGACATTTTGAATCATTTTTGGTAGAGTCCAAAAAATCCATTTTCTGATGAAAAACGATGACCCCGAACCAGTCGAACGTTGAAAAAATGGTCAATATTGATGAAATTTTAACATTTAATCTTTTGACTTTAAATGACGGTTGGATATGAATTATTACTTTTTCAACTAAAATAAGTGTGTTTAAAGTCATTTCTGTGCCTGAAATTGGTCAAATTTGAAGATTTTGAGTAAGCAAAACTCTGTAAAAATGGCAATTTTGGTCACTGTGAGGGTTTAAAAAGTGGTTATTCAACATGAGGCCCGATCCAAATGACATTTTGAATCATTTTTGGAAGAGTCCAAAAAATCCATTTTCTGATGAAAAACGATGACCCCGGACCAGTCGAACGTTGAAAAAATGGTCAATATTGATGAAATTTTAACATTTAATCTTTTGACTTTAAATGACGGTTGGATATGAATTATTACTTTTTCAACTAAAATAAGTGTGTTTAAAATCATTTCTGTGCCTGAAATTGGTCAAATTTGAAGATTTTGAGTAAGCAAAACTCTGTAAAAATGGCAATTTTGGTTACTGTGAGGGTTTAAAAAGTGGTTATTCAACATGAGGCCCGATCCAAATGACATTTTGAATCATTTTTGGAAGAGTCCAAAAAATCCATTTTCTGATGAAAAACGATGACCCCGGACCAGTCGAACATTGAAAAAATGATCAATATTGATGAAATTTTAACATTTAATCTTTTGACTTTAAATGACGGTTGGATGTGAGTTATTACTTTTTCAACTAAAATAAGTGTGTTTAAAGTCATTTCTGTGCCTGAAATTGGTCAAAATTGAAGATTTTGAGTAAGCAAAACTCTGTAAAAATGGCAATTTTGGTCACTGTGAGGGTTTAAAAAGTGGTTATTCAACATGAGGCCCGATCCAAATGACATTTTGAATCATTTTTGGTAGAGTCCAAAAAATAAATTTTCTGATGAAAAACGATGACCCCGGGCCAGTCGAACGTTGAAAAAATGGTCAATATTGATGAAATTTTAACATTTAATCTTTTGACTTTAAATGACGGTTGGATGTGAGTTATTACTTTTTCAACTAAAATAAGTGTGTTTAAAGTCATTTCTGTGCCTGAAATTGGTCAAAATTGGAAGATTTTGAGTAAGCAAAACTCTGTAAAAATGGCAATTTTGGTCACTGTGAGGGTTTAAAAAGTGGTTATTCAACATGAGGCCTGATCCAAATGACATTTTGAATCATTTTTGGTAGAGTCCAAAAAATCAATTTTCTGATGAAAAACGATGACCCCGGACCAGTCGAACGTTGAAAAAATGGTCAATATTGATGAAATTTTAACATTTAATCTTTTGACTTTAAATGACGGTTGGATATGAATTATTACTTTTTCAACTAAAATAAGTGTGTTTAAAGTCATTTCTGTGCCTGAAATTGGTCAAATTTGAAGCTTTTGAGTAAGCAAAACTCTGTAAAAATGGCAATTTTGGTCACTGTGAGGGTTTAAAAAGTGGTTATTCAACATGAGGCCCGATCCAAATGACATTTTGAATCATTTTTGGAAGAGTCCAAAAAATCCATTTTCTGATGAAAAACGATGACCCCGGACCAGTCGAACGTTGAAAAAATGGTCAATATTGATGACATTTTAACATTTATTCTTTTGACTTTAAATGACGGTTGGATTTGAGTTATTACTTTTTCAACTAAAATAAGTGTGTTTAAAGTCATTTCTGTGCCTGAAATTGGTCAAAATTGGAAGATTTTGAGTAAGGAAAACTCTGTAAAAATGGCAATTTTGGTCACTGTGAGGGTTTAAAAAGCGGTTATTCAACGTGAGGCCTGATCCAAATGACATTTTGAATCATTTTTGGTAGAGTCCAAAAAATCAATTTTCTGATGAAAAACGATGACCCCGGACCAGTCGAACGTTGAAAAAATGGTCAATATTGATGAAATTTTAACATTTAATCTTTTGACTTTAAATGACGGTTGGATATGAATTATTACTTTTTCAACTAAAATAAGTGTGTTTAAAGTCATTTCTGTGCCTGAAATTGGTCAAATTTGAAGATTTTGAGTAAGCAAAACTCTGTAAAAATGGCAATTTTGGTCACTGTGAGGGTTTAAAAAGTGGTTATTCAACATGAGGCCCGATCCAAATGACATTTTGAATCATTTTTGGAAGAGTCCAAAAAATCCATTTTCTGATGAAAAACGATGACCCCGGAC
The DNA here is from genome assembly GCF_964263255.1 of Lissotriton vulgaris. NCBI lineage: Eukaryota > Metazoa > Chordata > Amphibia > Caudata > Salamandridae > Lissotriton > Lissotriton vulgaris. The sequence continues at coordinate 27,195 of NW_028243605.1, read as the reverse complement.
CAGTCGAACGTTGAAAAAATGGTCAATATTGATGAAATTTTAACATTTAATCTTTTGACTTTAAATGACGGTTGGATGTGAGTTATTACTTTTTCAACTAAAATAAGTGTGTTTAAAGTCATTTCTGTGCCTGAAATTGGTCAAAATTGAAGATTTTGAGTAAGCAAAACTCTGTAAAAATGGCAATTTTGGTCACTGCGAGGGTTTAAAAAGTGGTTATTCAACATGAGGCCCGATCCAAATGACATTTTGAATCATTTTTGGAAGAGTCCAAAAAATCCATTTTCTGATGAAAAACGATGACCCCGGACCAGTCGAACGTTGAAAAAATGGTCAATATTGATGAAATTTTAACATTTAATCTTTTGACTTTAAATGACGGTTGGATTTGAGTTATTACTTTTTCAACTAAAATAAGTGTGTTTAAAGTCATTTCTGTGCCTGAAATTGGTCAAAATTGGAAGATTTTGAGTAAGCAAAACTCTGTAAAAATGGCAATTTTGGTCACTGTGAGGGTTTAAAAAGTGGTTATTCAACATGAGGCCCGATCCAAATGACATTTTGAATCATTTTTGGAAGAGTCCAAAAAATCCATTTTCTGATGAAAAACGATGACCCCGGACCAGTCGAACGTTGAAAAAATGGTCAATATTGATGAAATTTTAACATTTAATCTTTTGACTTTAAATGATGGTTGGATATGAATTATTACTTTTTCAACTAAAATAAGTGTGTTTAAAATCATTTCTGTGCCTGAAATTGGTCAAATTTGAAGATTTTGAGTAAGCAAAACTCTGTAAAAATGGCAATTTTGGTCACTGTGAGGGTTTAAAAAGTGGTTATTCAACATGAGGCCCGATCCAAATGACATTTTGAATCATTTAAGAGTCCAAAAAATCCATTTTCTGATGAAAAACGATGACCCCGGACCAGTCGAACATTGAAAAAATGGTCAATATTGAAGAAATTTTAACATTTAATCTTTTGACTTTAAATGACGGTTGGATGTGAGTTATTACTTTTTCAACTAAAATAAGTGTGTTTAAAGTCATTTCTGTGCCTGAAATTGGTCAAAATTGAAGATTTTGAGTAAGCAAAACTCTGTAAAAATGGCAATTTTGGTCACTGTGAGGGTTTAAAAAGTGGTTATTCAACATGAGGCCCGATCCAAATGACATTTTGAATCATTTTTGGAAGAGTCCAAAAAATCCATTTTCTGATGAAAAACGATGACCCCGGACCAGTCGAACGTTGAAAAAATGGTCAATATTGATGAAATTTTAACATTTAATCTTTTGACTTTAAATGACGGTTGGATGTGAGTTATTACTTTTTCAACTAAAATAAGTGTGTTTAAAGTCATTTCTGTGCCTGAAATTGGTCAAAATTGAAGATTTTGAGTAAGCAAAACTCTGTAAAAATGGCAATTTTGGTCACTGCGAGGGTTTAAAAAGTGGTTATTCAACATGAGGCCCGATCCAAATGACATTTTGAATCATTTTTGGAAGAGTCCAAAAAATCCATTTTCTGATGAAAAACGATGACCCCGGACCAGTCGAACGTTGAAAAAATGGTCAATATTGATGAAATTTTAACATTTAATCTTTTGACTTTAAATGACGGTTGGATTTGAGTTATTACTTTTTCAACTAAAATAAGTGTGTTTAAAGTCATTTCTGTGCCTGAAATTGGTCAAAATTGGAAGATTTTGAGTAAGCAAAACTCTGTAAAAATGGCAATTTTGGTCACTGTGAGGGTTTAAAAAGTGGTTATTCAACATGAGGCCCGATCCAAATGACATTTTGAATCATTTTTGGAAGAGTCCAAAAAATCCATTTTCTGATGAAAAACGATGACCCCGGACCAGTCGAACGTTGAAAAAATGGTCAATATTGATGAAATTTTAACATTTAATCTTTTGACTTTAAATGACGGTTGGATATGAATTATTACTTTTTCAACTAAAATAAGTGTGTTTAAAATCATTTCTGTGCCTGAAATTGGTCAAATTTGAAGATTTTGAGTAAGCAAAACTCTGTAAAAATGGCAATTTTGGTCACTGTGAGGGTTTAAAAAGTGGTTATTCAACATGAGGCCCGATCCAAATGACATTTTGAATCATTTAAGAGTCCAAAAAATCCATTTTCTGATGAAAAACGATGACCCCGGACCAGTCGAACATTGAAAAAATGGTCAATATTGAAGAAATTTTAACATTTAATCTTTTGACTTTAAATGACGGTTGGATGTGAGTTATTACTTTTTCAACTAAAATAAGTGTGTTTAAAGTCATTTCTGTGCCTGAAATTGGTCAAAATTGAAGATTTTGAGTAAGCAAAACTCTGTAAAAATGGCAATTTTGGTCACTGTGAGGGTTTAAAAAGTGGTTATTCAACATGAGGCCCGATCCAAATGACATTTTGAATCATTTTTGGAAGAGTCCAAAAAATCCATTTTCTGATGAAAAACGATGACCCCGGACCAGTCGAACGTTGAAAAAATGGTCAATATTGATGAAATTTTAACATTTAATCTTTTGACTTTAAATGACGGTTGGATTTGAGTTATTACTTTTTCAACTAAAATAAGTGTGTTTAAAGTCATTTCTGTGCCTGAAATTGGTCAAAATTGGAAGATTTTGAGAAAGCAAAACTCTGTAAAAATGGCAATTTTGGTCACTGTGAGGGTTTAAAAAGTGGTTATTCAACATGAGGCCTGATCCAAATGACATTTTGAATCATTTTTGGTAGAGTCCAAAAAATCAATTTTCTGATGAAAAACGATGACCCCGGACCAGTCGAACGTTGAAAAAATGGTCAATATTGATGAAATTTTAACATTTAATCTTTTGACTTTAAATGACGGTTGGATATGAATTATTACTTTTTCAACTAAAATAAGTGTGTTTAAAGTCATTTCTGTGCCTGAAATTGGTCAAATTTGAAGATTTTGAGTAAGCAAAACTCTGTAAAAATGGCAATTTTGGTCACTGTGAGGGTTTAAAAAGTGGTTATTCAACATGAGGCCCGATCCAAATGACATTTTGAATCATTTTTGGAAGAGTCCAAAAAATCAATTTTCTGATGAAAAACGATGACCAGTCGAACATTGAAAAAATGGTCAATATTGATGAAATTTTAACATTTAATCTTTTGACTTTAAATGACGGTTGGATGTGAGTTATTACTTTTTCAACTAAAATAAGTGTGTTTAAAGTCATTTCTGTGCCTGAAATTGGTCAAAATTGAAGATTTTGAGTAAGCAAAACTCTGTAAAAATGGCAATTTTGGTCACTGTGAGGGTTTAAAAAGTGGTTATTCAACATGAGGCCCGATCCAAATGACATTTTGAATCATTTTTGGAAGAGTCCAAAAAATCCATTTTCTGATGAAAAACGATGACCCCGGACCAGTCGAACGTTGAAAAAATGGTCAATATTGATGACATTTTAACATTTAATCTTTTGACTTTAAATGACGGTTGGATTTGAGTTATTACTTTTTCAACTAAAATAAGTGTGTTTAAAGTCATTTCTGTGCCTGAAATTGGTCAAAATTGGAAGATTTTGAGTAAGCAAAACTCTGTAAAAATGGCAATTTTGGTCACTGTGAGGGTTTAAAAAGTAGTTATTCAACGTGAGGCCTGATCCAAATGACATTTTGAATCATTTTTGGTAGAGTCCAAAAAATCAATTTTCTGATGAAAAACCATGACCCCGGACCAGTCGAACGTTGAAAAAATGGTCAATATTGATGAAATTTTAACATTTAATCTTTTGACTTTAAATGACGGTTGGATATGAATTATTACTTTTTCAACTAAAATAAGTGTGTTTAAAGTCATTTCTGTGCCTGAAATTGGTCAAATTTGAAGATTTTGAGTAAGCAAAACTCTGTAAAAATGGCAATTTTGGTCACTGTGAGGGTTTAAAAAGTGGTTATTCAACATGAGGCCCGATCCAAATGACATTTTAAATCATTTTTGGAAGAGTCCAAAAAATCCATTTTCTGATGAAAAACGATGACCCCGGACCAGTCGAACGTTGAAAAAATGGTCAATATTGATGAAATTTTAACATTTAATCTTTTGACTTTAAATGACGGTTGGATGTGAGTTATTACTTTTTCAACTAAAATAGGTGTGTTTAAAGTCATTTCTGTGCCTGAAATTGGTCAAAATTGAAGATTTTGAGTAAGCAAAACTCTGTAAAAATGGCAATTTTGGTCACTGCGAGGGTTTAAAAAGTGGTTATTCAACATGAGGCCCGATCCAAATGACATTTTGAATCATTTTTGGAAGAGTCCAAAAAATCCATTTTCTGATGAAAAACGATGACCCCGGACCAGTCGAACGTTGAAAAAATGGTCAATATTGATGAAATTTTAACATTTAATCTTTTGACTTTAAATGACGGTTGGATTTGAGTTATTACTTTTTCAACTAAAATAAGTGTGTTTAAAGTCATTTCTGTGCCTGAAATTGGTCAAAATTGGAAGATTTTGAGTAAGCAAAACTCTGTAAAAATGGCAATTTTGGTCACTGTGAGGGTTTAAAAAGTGGTTATTCAACATGAGGCCTGATCCAAATGACATTTTGAATCATTTTTGGTAGAGTCCAAAAAATCCATTTTCTGATGAAAAACGATGACCCCGAACCAGTCGAACGTTGAAAAAATGATCAATATTGATGAAATTTTAACATTTAATCTTTTGACTTTAAATGACGGTTGGATATGAATTATTACTTTTTCAACTAAAATAAGTGTGTTTAAAGTCATTTCTGTGCCTGAAATTGGTCAAATTTGAAGATTTTGAGTAAGCAAAACTCTGTAAAAATGGCAATTTTGGTCACTGTGAGGGTTTAAAAAGTGGTTATTCAACATGAGGCCCGATCCAAATGACATTTTGAATCATTTAAGAGTCCAAAAAATCCATTTTCTGATGAAAAACGATGACCCCGGACCAGTCGAACATTGAAAAAATGGTCAATATTGAAGAAATTTTAACATTTAATCTTTTGACTTTAAATGACGGTTGGATGTGAGTTATTACTTTTTCAACTAAAATAAGTGTGTTTAAAGTCATTTCTGTGCCTGAAATTGGTCAAAATTGAAGATTTTGAGTAAGCAAAACTCTGTAAAAATGGCAATTTTGGTCACTGTGAGGGTTTAAAAAGTGGTTATTCAACATGAGGCCCGATCCAAATGACATTTTGAATCATTTTTGGAAGAGTCCAAAAAATCCATTTTCTGATGAAAAACGATGACCCCGAACCAGTCGAACGTTGAAAAAATGGTCAATATTGATGAAATTTTAACATTTAATCTTTTGACTTTAAATGACGGTTGGATATGAATTATTACTTTTTCAACTAAAATAAGTGTGTTTAAAATCATTTCTGTGCCTGAAATTGGTCAAATTTGAAGATTTTGAGTAAGCAAAACTCTGTAAAAATGGCAATTTTGGTCACTGTGAGGGTTTAAAAAGTGGTTATTCAACATGAGGCCCGATCCAAATGACATTTTGAATCATTTAAGAGTCCAAAAAATCCATTTTCTGATGAAAAACGATGACCCCGGACCAGTCGAACATTGAAAAAATGGTCAATATTGAAGAAATTTTAACATTTAATCTTTTGACTTTAAATGACGGTTGGATGTGAGTTATTACTTTTTCAACTAAAATAAGTGTGTTTAAAGTCATTTCTGTGCCTGAAATTGGTCAAAATTGAAGATTTTGAGTAAGCAAAACTCTGTAAAAATGGCAATTTTGGTCACTGTGAGGGTTTAAAAAGTGGTTATTCAACATGAGGCCCGATCCAAATGACATTTTGAATCATTTTTGGAAGAGTCCAAAAAATCAATTTTCTGATGAAAAACGATGACCCCGGACCAGTCGAACGTTGAAAAAATGGTCAATATTGATGAAATTTTAACATTTAATCTTTTGACTTTAAATGACGGTTGGATTTGAGTTATTACTTTTTCAACTAAAATAAGTGTGTTTAAAGTCATTTCTGTGCCTGAAATTGGTCAAAATTGGAAGATTTTGAGTAAGCAAAACTCTGTAAAAATGGCAATTTTGGTCACTGTGAGGGTTTAAAAAGTGGTTATTCAACATGAGGCCTGATCCAAATGACATTTTGAATCATTTTTGGTAGAGTCCAAAAAATCAATTTTCTGATGAAAAACGATGACCCCGGACCAGTCGAACGTTGAAAAAATGGTCAATATTGATGAAATTTTAACATTTAATCTTTTGACTTTAAATGACGGTTGGATATGAATTATTACTTTTTCAACTAAAATAAGTGTGTTTAAAGTCATTTCTGTGCCTGAAATTGGTCAAATTTGAAGATTTTGAGTAAGCAAAACTCTGTAAAAATGGCAATTTTGGTCACTGTGAGGGTTTAAAAAGTGGTTATTCAACATGAGGCCCGATCCAAATGACATTTTGAATCATTTTTGGAAGAGTCCAAAAAATCCATTTTCTGATGAAAAACGATGACCAGTCGAACATTGAAAAAATGGTCAATATTGATGAAATTTTAACATTTAATCTTTTGACTTTAAATGACGGTTGGATGTGAGTTATTACTTTTTCAACTAAAATAAGTGTGTTTAAAGTCATTTCTGTGCCTGAAATTGGTCAAAATTGAAGATTTTGAGTAAGCAAAACTCTGTAAAAATGGCAATTTTGGTCACTGTGAGGGTTTAAAAAGTGGTTATTCAACATGAGGCCCGATCCAAATGACATTTTGAATCATTTTTGGAAGAGTCCAAAAAATCCATTTTCTGATGAAAAACGATGACCCCGGACCAGTCGAACGTTGAAAAAATGGTCAATATTGATGAAATTTTAACATTTAATCTTTTGACTTTAAATGACGGTTGGATTTGAGTTATTACTTTTTCAACTAAAATAAGTGTGTTTAAAGTCATTTCTGTGCCTGAAATTGGTCAAAATTGGAAGATTTTGAGTAAGCAAAACTCTGTAAAAATGGCAATTTTGGTCACTGTGAGGGTTTAAAAAGTGGTTATTCAACATGAGGCCTGATCCAAATGACATTTTGAATCATTTTTGGTAGAGTCCAAAAAATCAATTTTCTGATGAAAAACGATGACCCCGGACCAGTCGAACGTTGAAAAAATGGTCAATATTGATGAAATTTTAACATTTAATCTTTTGACTTTAAATGACGGTTGGATATGAATTATTACTTTTTCAACTAAAATAAGTGTGTTTAAAGTCATTTCTGTGCCTGAAATTGGTCAAATTTGAAGATTTTGAGTTAGCAAAACTCTGTAAAAATGGCAATTTTGGTCACTGTGAGGGTTTAAAAAGTGGTTATTCAACATGAGGCCCGATCCAAATGACATTTTGAATCATTTTTGGTAGAGTCCAAAAAATCAATTTTCTGATGAAAAACGATGACCCCGGACCAGTCGAACGTTGAAAAAATGGTCAATATTGATGAAATTTTAACATTTAATCTTTTGACTTTAAATGACGGTTGGATGTGAGTTATTACTTTTTCAACTAAAATAAGTGTGTTTAAAGTCATTTCTGTGCCTGAAATTGGTCAAAATTGGAAGATTTTGAGTAAGCAAAACTCTGTAAAAATGGCAATTTTGGTCACTGTGAGGGTTTAAAAAGTGGTTATTCAACATGAGGCCCGATCCAAATGACATTTTGAATCATTTTTGGTAGAGTCAAAAAAATCAATTTTCTGATGAAAAACGATGACCCCGGACCAGTCGAACGTTGAAAAAATGGTCAATATTGATGAAATTTTAACATTTAATCTTTTGACTTTAAATGACGGTTGGATGTGAGTTATTACTTTTTCAACTAAAATAAGTGTGTTTAAAGTCATTTCTGTGCCTGAAATTGGTCAAAATTGGAAGATTTTGAGTAAGCAAAACTCTGTAAAAATGGCAATTTTGGTCACTGTGAGGGTTTAAAAAGTGGTTATTCAACATGAGGCCCGATCCAAATGACATTTTGAATCATTTTTGGTAGAGTCCAAAAAATCAATTTTCTGATGAAAAACGATGACCCCGGACCAGTCGAACGTTGAAAAAATGGTCAATATTGATGAAATTTTAACATTTAATCTTTTGACTTTAAATGACGGTTGGATTTGAGTTATTACTTTTTCAACTAAAATAAGTGTGTTTAAAGTCATTTCTGTGCCTGAAATTGGTCAAAATTGGAAGATTTTGAGTAAGCAAAACTGTAAAAATGGCAATTTTGGTCACTGTGAGGGTTTAAAAAGTGGTTATTCAACATGAGGCCTGATCCAAATGACATTTTGAATCATTTTTGGTAGAGTCCAAAAAATCAATTTTCTGATGAAAAACGATGACCCCGGACCAGTCGAACGTTGAAAAAATGGTCAATATTGATGAAATTTTAACATTTAATCTTTTGACTTTAAAAGACGGTTGGATATGAATTATTACTTTTTCAACTAAAATAAGTGTGTTTAAAGTCATTTCTGTGCCTGAAATTGGTCAAATTTGAAGATTTTGAGTAAGCAAAACTCTGTAAAAATGGCAATTTTGGTCACTGTGAGGGTTTAAAAAGTGGTTATTCAACATGAGGCCCGATCCAAATGACATTTTGAATCATTTTTGGAAGAGTCCAAAAAATCCATTTTCTGATGAAAAACGATGACCAGTCGAACGTTGAAAAAATGGTCAATATTGATGAAATTTTAACATTTAATCTTTTGACTTTAAATGACGGTTGGATGTGAGTTATTACTTTTTCAACTAAAATAAGTGTGTTTAAAGTCATTTCTGTGCCTGAAATTGGTCAAAATTGGAAGATTTTGAGTAAGCAAAACTCTGTAAAAATGGCAATTTTGGTTACTGTGAGGGTTTAAAAAGTGGTTATTCAACATGAGGCCCGATCCAAATGACATTTTGAATCATTTTTGGAAGAGTCCAAAAAATCCATTTTCTGATGAAAAACGATGACCCCGGACCAGTCGAACATTGAAAAAATGATCAATATTGATGAAATTTTAACATTTAATCTTTTGACTTTAAATGACGGTTGGATGTGAGTTATTACTTTTTCAACTAAAATAAGTGTGTTTAAAGTCATTTCTGTGCCTGAAATTGGTCAAAATTGAAGATTTTGAGTAAGCAAAACTCTGTAAAAATGGCAATTTTGGTCACTGTGAGGGTTTAAAAAGTGGTTATTCAACATGAGGCCCGATCCAAATGACATTTTGAATCATTTTTGGTAGAGTCCAAAAAATAAATTTTCTGATGAAAAACGATGACCCCGGGCCAGTCGAACGTTGAAAAAATGGTCAATATTGATGAAATTTTAACATTTAATCTTTTGACTTTAAATGACGGTTGGATATGAATTATTACTTTTTCAACTAAAATAAGTGTGTTTAAAGTCATTTCTGTGCCTGAAATTGGTCAAATTTGAAGATTTTGAGTAAGCAAAACTCTGTAAAAATGGCAATTTTGGTCACTGTGAGGGTTTAAAAAGTGGTTATTCAACATGAGGCCCGATCCAAATGACATTTTGAATCATTTTTGGAAGAGTCCAAAAAATCCATTTTCTGATGAAAAACGATGACCCCGGACCAGTCGAACGTTGAAAAAATGGTCAATATTGATGAAATTTTAACATTTAATGTTTTGACTTTAAATGACGGTTGGATGTGAGTTATTACTTTTTCAACTAAAATAAGTGTGTTTAAAGTCATTTCTGTGCCTGAAATTGGTCAAAATTGAAGATTTTGAGTAAGCAAAACTCTGTAAAAATGGCAATTTTGGTCACTGCGAGGGTTTAAAAAGTGGTTATTCAACATGAGGCCCGATCCAAATGACATTTTGAATCATTTTTGGAAGAGTCCAAAAAATCCATTTTCTGATGAAAAACGATGACCCCGGACCAGTCGAACGTTGAAAAAATGGTCAATATTGATGAAATTTTAACATTTAATCTTTTGACTTTAAATGACGGTTGGATTTGAGTTATTACTTTTTCAACTAAAATAAGTGTGTTTAAAGTCATTTCTGTGCCTGAAATTGGTCAAAATTGGAAGATTTTGAGTAAGCAAAACTCTGTAAAAATGGCAATTTTGGTCACTGTGAGGGTTTAAAAAGTGGTTATTCAACATGAGGCCTGATCCAAATGACATTTTGAATCATTTTTGGTAGAGTCCAAAAAATCCATTTTCTGATGAAAAACGATGACCCCGGACCAGTCGAACGTTGAAAAAATGGTCAATATTGATGAAATTTTAACATTTAATCTTTTGACTTTAAATGACGGTTGGATATGAATTATTACTTTTTCAACTAAAATAAGTGTGTTTAAAGTCATTTCTGTGCCTGAAATTGGTCAAATTTGAAGATTTTGAGTAAGCAAAACTCTGTAAAAATGGCAATTTTGGTCACTGTGAGGGTTTAAAAAGTGGTTATTCAACATGAGGCCCGATCCAAATGACATTTTGAATCATTTTAGGAAGAGTCCAAAAAATCCATTTTCTGATGAAAAACGATGACCAGTCGAACATTGAAAAAATGGTCAATATTGATGAAATTTTAACATTTAATCTTTTGACTTTAAATGACGGTTGGATGTGAGTTATTACTTTTTCAACTAAAATAAGTGTGTTTAAAGTCATTTCTGTGCCTGAAATTGGTCAAAATTGAAGATTTTGAGTAAGCAAAACTCTGTAAAAATGGCAATTTTGGTCACTGTGAGGGTTTAAAAAGTGGTTATTCAACATGAGGCCCGATCCAAATGACATTTTGAATCATTTTTGGAAGAGTCCAAAAAATCCATTTTCTGATGAAAAACGATGACCCCGGACCAGTCGAACGTTGAAAAAATGGTCAATATTGATGACATTTTAACATTTAATCTTTTGACTTTAAATGACGGTTGGATTTGAGTTATTACTTTTTCAACTAAAATAAGTGTGTTTAAAGTCATTTCTGTGCCTGAAATTGGTCAAAATTGGAAGATTTTGAGTAAGCAAAACTCTGTAAAAATGGCAATTTTGGTCACTGTGAGGGTTTAAAAAGTGGTTATTCAACGTGAGGCCTGATCCAAATGACATTTTGAATCATTTTTGGTAGAGTCCAAAAAATCAATTTTCTGATGAAAAACGATGACCCCGGACCAGTCGAACGTTGAAAAAATGGTCAATATTGATGAAATTTTAACATTTAATCTTTTGACTTTAAATGACGGTTGGATATGAATTATTACTTTTTCAACTAAAATAAGTGTGTTTAAAGTCATTTCTGTGCCTGAAATTGGTCAAATTTGAAGATTTTGAGTAAGCAAAACTCTGTAAAAATGGCAATTTTGGTCACTGTGAGGGTTTAAAAAGTGGTTATTCAACATGAGGCCCGATCCAAATGACATTTTAAATCATTTTTGGAAGAGTCCAAAAAATCCATTTTCTGATGAAAAACGATGACCCCGGACCAGTCGAACGTTGAAAAAATGGTCAATATTGATGAAATTTTAACATTTAATCTTTTGACTTTAAATGACGGTTGGATGTGAGTTATTACTTTTTCAACTAAAATAAGTGTGTTTAAAGTCATTTCTGTGCCTGAAATTGGTCAAAATTGAAGATTTTGAGTAAGCAAAACTCTGTAAAAATGGCAATTTTGGTCACTGCGAGGGTTTAAAAAGTGGTTATTCAACATGAGGCCCGATCCAAATGACATTTTGAATCATTTTTGGAAGAGTCCAAAAAATCCATTTTCTGATGAAAAACGATGACCCCGGACCAGTCGAACGTTGAAAAAATGGTCAATATTGATGAAATTTTAACATTTAATCTTTTGACTTTAAATGACGGTTGGATTTGAGTTATTACTTTTTCAACTAAAATAAGTGTGTTTAAAGTCATTTCTGTGCCTGAAATTGGTCAAAATTGGAAGATTTTGAGTAAGCAAAACTCTGTAAAAATGGCAATTTTGGTCACTGTGAGGGTTTAAAAAGTGGTTATTCAACATGAGGCCCGATCCAAATGACATTTTGAATCATTTTTGGTAGAGTCCAAAAAATCCATTCTCTGATGAAAAACGATGACCCCGGACCAGTCGAACGTTGAAAACATGGTCAATATTGATGAAATTTTAACATTTAATCTTTTGACTTTAAATGACGGTTGGATGTGAGTTATTACTTTTTCAACTAAAATAAGTGTGTTTAAAGTCATTTCTGTGCCTGAAATTGGTCAAAATTGAAGATTTTGAGTAAGCAAAACTCTGTAAAAATGGCAATTTTGGTCACTGTGAGGGTTTAAAAAGTGGTTATTCAACATGAGGCCCGATCCAAATGACATTTTGAATAATTTTTGGTAGAGTGCAAAAAATCAATTTTCTGATAAAAAACGATCACCCCGGACCAGTCGAACATTGAAAAAATGGTCAATATTGATGAAATTTTAACATTTAATCTTTTGACTTTAAATGACGGTTGGATGTGAGTTATTACTTTTTCAACTAAAATAAGTGTGTTTAAAGTCATTTCTGTGCCTGAAATTGGTCAAAATTGAAGATTTTGAGTAAGCAAAACTCTGTAAAAATGGCAATTTTGGTCATGTGAGGGTTTAAAAAGTGGTTATTCAACATGAGGCCCGATCCAAATGACATTTTGAATCATTTTTGGTAGAGTCCAAAAAATCAATTTTCTGATGAAAAACGATGACCCCGGACCAGTCGAACGTTGAAAAAATGGTCAATATTGATGACATTTTAACATTTAATCTTTTAACTTTAAATGACGGTTGGATATGAATTATTACTTTTTCAACTAAAATAAGTGTGTTTAAAGTCATTTCTGTTCCTGAAATTGGTCAAATTTGAAGATTTTGAGTAAGCAAAACTCTGTAAAAATGGCAATTTTGGTCACTGTGAGGGTTTAAAAAGTGGTTATTCAACATGAGGCCCGATCCAAATGACATTTTGAATCATTTTTGGAAGAGTCCAAAAAATCCATTTTCTGATGAAAAACGATCACCCCGGACCAGTCGAACGTTGAAAAAATGGTCAATATTGATGAAATTTTAACATTTAGTCTTTTGACTTTAAATGACGGTTAGATGTGAGTTATTACTTTTTCAACTAAAATAAGTGTGTTTAAAGTCATTTCTGTGCCTGAAATTAGTCAAAATTGAAGATTTTGAGTAAGCAAAACTCTGTAAAAATGGCAATTTTGGTCACTGTGAGGGTTTAAAAAGTGGTTATTCAACATGAGGCCCGATCCAAATGACATTTTGAATCATTTTTGGTAGAGTGCAAAAAATCAATTTTCTGATGAAAAACGATGACCCCGGACCAGTCGAACGTTGAAAAAATGGTCAATATTGATGAAATTTTAACATTTAATCTTTTGACTTTAAATGACGGTTGGATGTGAGTTATTACTTTTTCAACTAAAATAAGTGTGTTTAAAGTCATTTCTGTGCCTGAAATTGGTCAAAATTTGAAGCTTTTGAGTAAGCAAAACTCTGTAAAAATGGCAATTTTGGTCACTGTGAGGGTTTAAAAAGTGGTTATTCAACATGAGGCCCGATCCAAATGACATTTTGAATCATTTTTGGAAGAGTCCAAAAAATCCATTTTCTGATGAAAAACGATGACCCCGGACCAGTCGAACGTTGAAAAAATGGTCAATATTGATGAAATTTTAACATTTAATCGTTTGACTTTAAATGACGGTTGGATTTGAGTTATTACTTTTTCAACTAAAATAAGTGTGTTTAAAGTCATTTCTGTGCCTGAAATTGGTCAAAATTGAAGATTTTGAGTAAGCAAAACTCTGTAAAAATGGCAATTTTGGTCACTGTGAGGGTTTAAAAAGTGGTTATTCAACATGAGGCCCGATCCAAATGACATTTTGAATCATTTTTGGTAGAGTGCAAAAAATCAATTTTCTGATGAAAAACGATGACCCCGGACCAGTCGAACGTTGAAAAAATGGTCAATATTGCTGAAATTTTAACATTTAATCTTTTACTTTAAATGACGGTTGGATGTGAGTTATTACTTTTTCAACTAAAATAAGTGTGTTTAAAGTCATTTCTGTGCCTGAAATTGGTCAAAATTGAAGATTTTGAGTAAGCAAAACTCTGTAAAAATGGCAATTTTGGTCACTGTGAGGGTTTAAAAAGTGGTTATTCAACATGAGGCCCGATCCAAATGACATTCTGAATCATTTTTGGTAGAGTGCAAAAAATCAATTTTCTGATGAAAAACGATGACCCCGGACCAGTCGAACGTTGAAAAAATGGTCAATATTGATGAAATTTTAATATTTAATCTTTTGACTTTAAATGACGGTTGGATATGAATTATTACTTTTTCAACTAAAATAAGTGTGTTTAAAGTCATTTCTGTGCCTGAAATTGGTCAAATTTGAAGCTTTTGAGTAAGCAAAACTCTGTAAAAATGTCAATTTTGGTCACTGTGAGGGTTTAAAAAGTGGTTATTCAACATGAGGCCCGATCCAAATGACATTTTGAATCATTTTTGGAAGAGTCCAAAAAATCCATTTTCTGATGAAAAACGATGACCCCGGACCAGTCGAACGTTGAAAAAATGGTCAATATTGATGAAATTTTAACATTTAATCTTTTGACTTTAAATGACGGTTGGATTTGAGTTATTACTTTTTCAACTAAAATAAGTGTGTTTAAAGTCATTTCTGTGCCTGAAATTGGTCAAAATTGAAGATTTTGAGTAAGCAAAACTCTGTAAAAATGGCAATTTTGGTCACTGTGAGGGTTTAAAAAGTGGTTATTCAACATGAGGCCCGATCCAAATGACATTCTGAATCAAGTTTGGTAGAGTGCAAAAAATCAATTTTCTGATGAAAAACGATGACCCCGGACCAGTCGAACGTTGAAAAATGGTCAATATTGATGAAATTTTAACATTTAATCTTTTGACTTTAAATGACGGTTGGATGTGAGTTATTACTTTTTCAACTAAAATAAGTGTGTTTAAAGTCATTTCTGTGCCTGAAATTGGTCAAAATTTGAAGCTTTTGAGTAAGCAAAACTCTGTAAAAATGGCAATTTTGGTCACTGTGAGGGTTTAAAAAGTGGTTATTCAACATGAGGCCCGATCCAAATGACATTTTGAATCATTTTTGGAAGAGTCCAAAAAATCCATTTTCTGATGAAAAACGATGACCCCGGACCAGTCGAACGTTGAAAAAATGGTCAATATTGATGAAATTTTAACATTTAATCTTTTGACTTTAAATGACGGTTGGATGTGAGTTATTACTTTTTCAACTAAAATAAGTGTGTTTAAAGTCATTTCTGTGCCTGAAATTGGTCAAAATTGGAAGATTTTGAGTAAGCAAAACTCTGTAAAAATGGCAATTTTGGTCACTGTGAGGGTTTAAAAAGTGGTTATTCAACACGAGGCCCGATCCAAATGACATTTTGAATCATTTTTGGAAGAGTCCAAAAAATCCATTTTCTGATGAAAAACGATGACCCCGGACCAGTTGAACTTTGAAAAAATGGTCAATATTGATGACATTTTAACATTTAATCTTTTGACTTTAAATGACGGTTGGATGTGAGTTATTACTTTTTCAACTAAAATAAGTGTGTTTAAAGTCATTTCTGTGCCTGAAATTGGTCAAAATTGAAGATTTTGAGTAAGCAAAACTCTGTAAAAATGGCAATTTTGGTCACTGTGAGGGTTTAAAAAGTGGTTATTCAACATGAGGCCCGATCCAAATGACATTTTGAATCATTTTTGGTAGAGTCCAAAAAATCAATTTTCTGATGAAAAACGATGACCCCGGACCAGTCGAACGTTGAAAAAATGGTCAATATTGATGAAATTTTAACATTTAATCTTTTGACTTTAAATGACGGTTGGATATGAATTATTACTTTTTCAACTAAAATAAGTGTGTTTAAAGTCATTTCTGTGCCTGAAATTGGTCAAAATTGAAGATTTTGAGTAAGCAAAACTCTGTAAAAATGGCAATTTTGGTCACTGTGAGGGTTTAAAAAGTGGTTATTCAACATGAGGCCCGATCCAAATGACATTTTGAATCATTTTTGGTAGAGTGCAAAAAATCCATTTTCTGATGAAAAACGATGACCCCGGACCAGTCGAACGTTGAAAAAATGGTCAATATTGCTGAAATTTTAACATTTAATCTTTTGACTTTAAATGACGGTTGGATGTGAGGTATTACTTTTTCAACTAAAATAAGTGTGTTTAAAGTCATTTCTGTGCCTGAAATTGGTCAAAATTTGAAGCTTTTGAGTAAGCAAAACTCTGTAAAAATGGCAATTTTGGTCACTGTGAGGGTTTAAAAAGTGGTTATTCAACATGAGGCCCGATCCAAATGACATTCTGAATCATTTTTGGTAGAGTGCAAAAAATCAATTTTCTGATGAAAAACGATGACCCGGACCAGTCGAACGTTGAAAAAATGGTCAATATTGATGAAATTTTAACATTTAATCTTTTGACTTTAAATGACTGTTGGATGTGAGTTATTACTTTTTCAACTAAAATAAGTGTGTTTAAAGTCATTTCTGTGCCTGAAATTGGTCAAAATTTGAAGCTTTTGAGTAAGCAAAACTCTGTAAAAATGGCAATTTTGGTCACTGTGAGGGTTTAAAAAGTGGTTATGCAACATGAGGCCCGATCCAAATGACATTTTGAATCATTTTTGGAAGAGTCCAAAAAATCCATTTTCTGATGAAAAACGATGACCCCGGACCAGTCGAACGTTGAAAAAATGGTCAATATTGATGAAATTTTAACATTTAATCTTTTGACTTTAAATGACGGTTGGATGTGAGTTATTACTTTTTCAACTAAAATAAGTGTGTTTAAAGTCATTTCTGTGCCTGAAATTGGTCAAAATTGGAAGATTTTGAGTAAGCAAAACTCTGTAAAAATGGCAATTTTGGTCACTGTGAGGGTTTAAAAAGTGGTTATTCAACACGAGGCCCGATCCAAATGACATTTTGAATCATTTTTGGAAGAGTCCAAAAAATCCATTTTCTGATGAAAAACGATGACCCCGGACCAGTCGAACATTGAAAAAATGGTCAATATTGATGAAATTTTAACATTTAATCTTTTGACTTTAAATGACGGTTGGATGTGAGTTATTACTTTTTCAACTAAAATAAGTGTGTTTAAAGTCATTTCTGTGCCTGAAATTGGTCAAAATTGAAGATTTTGAGTAAGCAAAACTCTGTAAAAATGGCAATTTTGGTCACTGTGAGGGTTTAAAAAGTGGTTATTCAACATGAGGCCCGATCCAAATGACATTTTGAATCATTTTTGGTAGAGTGCAAAAAATCAATTTTCTGATGAAAAACAATGACCCCGGACCAGTCGAACGTTGAAAAAATGGTCAATATTGCTGAAATTTTAACATTTAATCTTTTGACTTTAAATGACGGTTGGATGTGAGTTATTACTTTTTCAACTAAAATAAGTGTGTTTAAAGTCATTTCTGTGCCTGAAATTGGTCAAAATTGGAAGATTTTGAGTAAGCAAAACTCTGTAAAAATGGCAATTTTGGTCACTGTGAGGGTTTAAAAAGTGGTTATTCAACATGAGGCCTGATCCAAATGACATTTTGAATCATTTTTGGTAGAGTCCAAAAAATCAATTTTCTGATGAAAAACGATGACCCCGGACCAGTCGAACGTTGAAAAAATGGTCAATATTGATGAAATTTTAACATTTAATCTTTTGACTTTAAATGACGGTTGGATATGAATTATTACTTTTTCAACTAAAATAAGTGTGTTTAAAGTCATTTCTGTGCCTGAAATTGGTCAAATTTGAAGCTTTTGAGTAAGCAAAACTCTGTAAAAATGGCAATTTTGTGAACTGTGAGGGTTTAAAAAGTGGTTATTCAACATGAGGCCCGATCCAAATGACATTTTGAATCATTTTTGGAAGAGTCCAAAAAATCAATTTTCTGATGAAAAACGATGACCCCGGACCAGTTGAACATTGAAAAAATGGTCAATATTGATGAAATTTTAACATTTAATCTTTTGACTTTAAATGACGGTTGGATGTGAGTTATTACTTTTTCAACTAAAATAAGTGTGTTTAAAGTCATTTCTGTGCCTGAAATTGGTCAAAATTGAAGATTTTGAGTAAGCAAAACTCTGTAAAAATGGCAATTTTGGTCACTGTGAGGGTTTAAAAAGTGGTTATTCAACATGAGGCCCGATCCAAATGACATTTTGAATCATTTTTGGTAGAGTGCAAAAAATCAATTTTCTGATGAAAAACGATGACCCCGGACCAGTCGAACGTTGAAAAAATGGTCAATATTGCTGAAATTTTAACATTTAATCTTTTGACTTTAAATGACGGTTGGATGTGAGTTATTACTTTTTCAACTAAAATAAGTGTGTTTAAAGTCATTTCTGTGCCTGAAATTGGTCAAAATTGAAGATTTTGAGTAAGCAAAACTCTGTAAAAATGGCAATTTTGGTCACTGTGAGGGTTTAAAAAGTGGTTATTCAACATGAGGCCCGATCCAAATGACATTCTGAATCATTTTTGGTAGAGTGCAAAAAATCAATTTTCTGATGAAAAACGATGACCCCGGACCAGTCGAACGTTGAAAAAATGGTCAATATTGATGAAATTTTAATATTTAATCTTTTGACTTTAAATGACGGTTGGATATGAATTATTACTTTTTCAACTAAAATAAGTGTGTTTAAAGTCATTTCTGTGCCTGAAATTGGTCAAATTTGAAGCTTTTGAGTAAGCAAAACTCTGTAAAAATGTCAATTTTGGTCACTGTGAGGGTTTAAAAAGTGGTTATTCAACATGAGGCCCGATCCAAATGACATTTTGAATCATTTTTGGAAGAGTCCAAAAAATCCATTTTCTGATGAAAAACGATGACCCCGGACCAGTCGAACGTTGAAAAAATGGTCAATATTGATGAAATTTTAACATTTAATCTTTTGACTTTAAATGACGGTTGGATTTGAGTTATTACTTTTTCAACTAAAATAAGTGTGTTTAAAGTCATTTCTGTGCCTGAAATTGGTCAAAATTGAAGATTTTGAGTAAGCAAAACTCTGTAAAAATGGCAATTTTGGTCACTGTGAGGGTTTAAAAAGTGGTTATTCAACATGAGGCCCGATCCAAATGACATTCTGAATCAAGTTTGGTAGAGTGCAAAAAATCAATTTTCTGATGAAAAACGATGACCCCGGACCAGTCGAACGTTGAAAAATGGTCAATATTGATGAAATTTTAACATTTAATCTTTTGACTTTAAATGACGGTTGGATGTGAGTTATTACTTTTTCAACTAAAATAAGTGTGTTTAAAGTCATTTCTGTGCCTTAAATTGGTCAAAATTTGAAGCTTTTGAGTAAGCAAAACTCTGTAAAAATGGCAATTTTGGTCACTGTGAGGGTTTAAAAAGTGGTTATTCAACATGAGGCCCGATCCAAATGACATTTTGAATCATTTTTGGAAGAGTCCAAAAAATCCATTTTCTGATGAAAAACGATGACCCCGG
Organism: Lissotriton vulgaris; assembly: GCF_964263255.1. Classification (NCBI taxonomy): domain Eukaryota; kingdom Metazoa; phylum Chordata; class Amphibia; order Caudata; family Salamandridae; genus Lissotriton; species Lissotriton vulgaris. The sequence continues at coordinate 7,633 of NW_028243605.1, read as the reverse complement.
ACCAGTCGAACGTTGAAAAAATGGTCAATATTGATGAAATTTTAACATTTAATCTTTTGACTTTAAATGACGGTTGGATTTGAGTTATTACTTTTTCAACTAAAATAAGTGTGTTTAAAGTCATTTCTGTGCCTGAAATTGGTCAAAATTGAAGATTTTGAGTAAGCAAAACTCTGTAAAAATGGCAATTTTGGTCACTGTGAGGGTTTAAAAAGTGGTTATTCAACATGAGGCCCGATCCAAATGACATTTTGAATCATATTTGGAAGAGTCCAAAAAATCCATTTTCTGATGAAAAACGATGACCCCGGACCAGTCGAACATTGAAAAAATGGTCAATATTGATGAAATTTTAACATTTAATCTTTTGACTTTAAATGACGGTTGGATGTGAGTTATTACTTTTTCAACTAAAATAAGTGTGTTTAAAGTCATTTCTGTGCCTGAAATTGGTCAAAATTGAAGATTTTGAGTAAGCAAAAGTCTGTAAAAATGGCAATTTTGGTCATGTGAGGGTTTAAAAAGTGGTTATTCAACATGAGGCCCGATCCAAATGACATTTTGAATCATTTTTGGGAGAGTCCAAAAAATCAATTTTCTGATGAAAAACGATGACCCCGGACCAGTCGAACGTTGAAAAAATAGTCAATATTGATGAAATTTTAACATTTAATCTTTTGACTTTAAATGACGGTTGGATGTGAGATATTACTTTTTCAACTAAAATAAGTGTGTTTAAAGTCATTTCTGTGCCTGAAATTGGTAAAAATTCGAAGATTTTGAGTAAGCAAATCTCTGTAAAAATGGCAATTTTGGTCACTGTGAGGGTTTAAAAAGTGGTTATTCAACATGAGGCCTGATCCAAATGACATTTTGAATCATTTTTGGTAGAGTCCAAAAAATCAATTTTCTGATGAAAAACGATGACCCCGGACCAGTCGAACGTTGAAAAAATGGTCAATATTGATGAAATTTTAACATTTAATCTTTTGACTTTAAATGACGGTTGGATGTGAGTTATTACTTTTTCAACTAAAATAAGTGTGTTTAAAGTCATTTCTGTGCCTGAAATTGGTAAAAATTCGAAGATTTTGAGTAAGCAAATCTCTGTAAAAATGGCAATTTTGGTCACTGTGAGGGTTTAAAAAGTGGTTATTCAACATGAGGCCTGATCCAAATGACATTTTGAATCATTTTTGGTAGAGTCCAAAAAATCAATTTTCTGATGAAAAACGATGACCCCGGACCAGTCGAACGTTGAAAAAATGGTCAATATTGATGAAATTTTAACATTTAATCTTTTGACTTTAAATGACGGTTGGATGTGAGTTATTACTTTTTCAACTAAAATAAGTGTGTTTAAAGTCATTTCTGTGCCTGAAATTGGTCAAAATTGGAAGATTTTGAGTAAGCTACACTCTGTAAAAATGGCAATTTTGGTCACTGTGAGGGTTTAAAAAGTGGTTATTCAACATGAGGCCCGATCCAAATGACATTTTGAATCATATTTGGAAGAGTCCAAAAAATCCATTTTCTGATGAAAAACGATGACCCCGGACCAGTCGAACATTGAAAAAATGGTCAATATTGATGAAATTTTAACATTTAATCTTTTGACTTTAAATGACGGTTGGATGTGAGTTATTACTTTTTCAACTAAAATAAGTGTGTTTAAAGTCATTTCTGTGCCTGAAATTGGTCAAAATTGAAGATTTTGAGTAAGCAAAAGTCTGTAAAAATGGCAATTTTGGTCATGTGAGGGTTTAAAAAGTGGTTATTCAACATGAGGCCCGATCCAAATGACATTTTGAATCATTTTTGGGAGAGTCCAAAAAATCAATTTTCTGATGAAAAACGATGACCCCGGACCAGTCGAACGTTGAAAAAATAGTCAATATTGATGAAATTTTAACATTTAATCTTTTGACTTTAAATGACGGTTGGATGTGAGTTATTACTTTTTCAACTAAAATAAGTGTGTTTAAAGTCATTTCTGTGCCTGAAATTGGTAAAAATTCGAAGATTTTGAGTAAGCAAATCTCTGTAAAAATGGCAATTTTGGTCACTGTGAGGGTTTAAAAAGTGGTTATTCAACATGAGGCCCGATCCAAATGACATTTTGAATCATTTTTGGGAGAGTCCAAAAAATCAATTTTCTGATGAAAAACGATGACCCCGGACCAGTCGAACGTTGAAAAAATGGTCAATATTGATGAAATTTTAACATTTAATCTTTTGACTTTAAATGACGGTTGGATATGAATTATTACTTTTTCAACTAAAATAAGTGTGTTTAAAGTCATTTCTGTGCCTGAAATTGGTCAAATTTGAAGATTTTGAGTCAGCAAAACTCTGTAAAAATGGCAATTTTGGTCACTGTGAGGGTTTAAAAAGTGGTTATTCAACATGAGGCCCGATCCAAATGACATTTTGAATCATTTTTGGAAGAGTCTAAAAAATCCATTTTCTGATGAAAAACGATGACCCCGGACCAGTCGAACATTGAAAAAATGGTCAATATTGATGAAATTTTAACATTTAATCTTTTGACTTTAAATGACGGTTGGATGTGAGTTATTACTTTTTCAACTAAAATAAGTGTGTTTAAAGTCATTTCTGTGCCTGAAATTGGTCAAAATTGAAGCTTTTGAGTAAGCAAAACTCTGTAAAAATGGCAATTTTGGTCACTGTGAGGGTTTAAAAAGTGGATATTCAACATGAGGCCCGATCCAAATGACATTTAGAATCATTTTTGGAAGAGTCCAAAAAATCCATTTTCTGATGAAAAACAATGACCCCGGACCAGTCGAACGTTGAAAAAATTGTCAATATTGATGACATTTTAACATTTAATCTTTTGACTTTAAATGACGGTTGGATGTGAGTTATTACTTTTTCAACTAAAATAAGTGTGTTTAAAGTCATTTCTGTGCCTGAAATTGGTCAAAATTGAAGATTTTGAGTAAGCAAAACTCTGTAAAAATGGCAATTTTGGTCACTGTGAGGGTTTAAAAAGTGGTTATTCAACATGAGGCCCGATCCAAATGACATTTTGAATAATTTTTGGTAGAGTGCAAAAAATCAATTTTCTGATGAAAAACGATCACCCCGGACCAGTCGAACGTTGAAAAAATGGTCAATATTGATGAAATTTTAACATTTAATCTTTTGACTTTAAATGACGGTTGGATGTGAGTTATTACTTTTTCAACTAAAATAAGTGTGTTTAAAGTCATTTCTGTGCCTGAAATTGGTCAAAATTGGAAGATTTTGAGTAAGCTACACTCTGTAAAAATGGCAATTTTGGTCACTGTGAGGGTTTAAAAAGTGGTTATTCAACATGAGGCCCGATCCAAATGACATTTTGAATCATATTTGGAAGAGTCCAAAAAATCCATTTTCTGATGAAAAACGATGACCCCGGACCAGTCGAACATTGAAAAAATGGTCAATATTGATGAAATTTTAACATTTAATCTTTTGACTTTAAATGACGGTTGGATGTGAGTTATTACTTTTTCAACTAAAATAAGTGTGTTTAAAGTCATTTCTGTGCCTGAAATTGGTCAAAATTGAAGATTTTGAGTAAGCAAAAGTCTGTAAAAATGGCAATTTTGGTCATGTGAGGGTTTAAAAAGTGGTTATTCAACATGAGGCCCGATCCAAATGACATTTTGAATCATTTTTGGGAGAGTCCAAAAAATCAATTTTCTGATGAAAAACGATGACCCCGGACCAGTCGAACGTTGAAAAAATAGTCAATATTGATGAAATTTTAACATTTAATCTTTTGACTTTAAATGACGGTTGGATGTGAGTTATTACTTTTTCAACTAAAATAAGTGTGTTTAAAGTCATTTCTGTGCCTGAAATTGGTAAAAATTCGAAGATTTTGAGTAAGCAAATCTCTGTAAAAATGGCAATTTTGGTCACTGTGAGGGTTTAAAAAGTGGTTATTCAACATGAGGCCCGATCCAAATGACATTTTGAATCATTTTTGGTAGAGTGCAAAAAATCAATTTTCTGATGAAAAACGATGACCCCGGACCAGTCGAACGTTGAAAAAATGGTCAATATTGCTGAAATTTTAACATTTAATCTTTTGACTTTAAATGACGGTTGGATGTGAGTTATTACTATTTCAACTAAAATAAGTGTGTTTAAAGTCATTTCTGTGCCTGAAATTGGTCAAAATTGGAAGATTTTGAGTAAGCAAAACTCTGTAAAAATGGCAATTTTGGTCACTGTGAGGGTTTAAAAAGTGGTTATTCAACATGAGGCCTGATCCAAATGACATTTTGAATCATTTTTGGTAGAGTGCAAAAAATCAATTTTCTGATGAAAAACGATGACCCCGGACCAGTCGAACGTTGAAAAAATGGTCAATATTGATGAAATTTTAACATTTAATCTTTTGACTTTAAATGACAGTTGGATGTGAGTTATTACTTTTTCAACTACAATAAGTGTGTTTAAAGTCATTTTGTGCCTGAAATTGGTCAAAATTGAAGATTTTGAGTAAGCAAAACTCTGTAAAAATGGCAATTTTGGTCACTGTGAGGGTTTAAAAAGTGGTTATTCAACATGAGGCCCGATCCAAATGACATTTTGAATCATTTTTGGTAGAGTGCAAAAAATCAATTTTCTGATGAAAAACGATGACCCCGGACCAGTCGAACGTTGAAAAAATGGTCAATATTGCTGAAATTTTAACATTTAATCTTTTGACTTTAAATGACGGTTGGATGTGAGTTATTACTTTTTCAACTAAAATAAGTGTGTTTAAAGTCATTTCTGTGCCTGAAATTGGTCAAAATTGGAAGATTTTGAGTAAGCAAAACTCTGTAAAAATGGCAATTTTGGTCACTGTGAGGGTTTAAAAAGTGGTTATTCAACATGAGGCCTGATCCAAATGACATTTTGAATCATTTTTGGTAGAGTCCAAAAAATCAATTTTCTGATGAAAAACGATGACCCCGGACCAGTCGAACGTTGAAAAAATGGTCAATATTGATGAAATTTTAACATTTAATCTTTTGACTTTAAATGACGGTTGGATATGAATTATTACTTTTTCAACTAAAATAAGTGTGTTTAAAGTCATTTCTGTGCCTGAAATTGGTCAAATTTGAAGCTTTTGAGTAAGCAAAACTCTGTAAAAATGGCAATTTTGTGAACTGTGAGGGTTTAAAAAGTGGTTATTCAACATGAGGCCCGATCCAAATGACATTTTGAATCATTTTTGGAAGAGTCCAAAAAATCAATTTTCTGATGAAAAACGATGACCCCGGACCAGTTGAACATTGAAAAAATGGTCAATATTGATGAAATTTTAACATTTAATCTTTTGACTTTAAATGATGGTTGGATGTGAGTTATTACTTTTTCAACTAAAATAAGTGTGTTTAAAGTCATTTCTGTGCCTGAAATTGGTCAAAATTGAAGATTTTGAGTAAGCAAAACTCTGTAAAAATGGCAATTTTGGTCACTGTGAGGGTTTAAAAAGTGGTTATTCAACATGAGGCCCGATCCAAATGACATTTTGAATCATTTTTCGTAGAGTCCAAAAAATCAATTTTCTGATGAAAAACGATGACCCCGGACCAGTCGAACGTTGAAAAAATGGTCAATATTGATGAAATTTTAACATTTAATCTTTTGACTTTAAATGACGGTTGGATGTGAGTTATTACTTTTTCAACTAAAATAAGTGTGTTTAAAGTCATTTCTGTGCCTGAAATTGGTCAAATTTGAAGATTTTGAGTAAGCAAAACTCTGTAAAAATGGCAATTTTGGTCACTGTGAGGGTTTAAAAAGTGGTTATTCAACATGAGGCCCGATCCAAATGACATTTTGAATCATTTTTGGTAGAGTCCAAAAAATCAATTTTCTGATGAAAAACGATGACCCCGGACCAGTCGAACATTGAAAAAATGGTCAATATTGATGAAATTTTAACATTTAATCTTTTGACTTTAAATGACGGTTGGATGTGAGTTATTACTTTTTCAACTAAAATAAGTGTGTTTAAAGTCATTTCTGTGCCTGAAATTGGTCAAAATTGAAGCTTTTGAGTAAGCAAAACTCTGTAAAAATGGCAATTTTGGTCACTGTGAGGGTTTAAAAAGTGGTTATTCAACATGAGGCCCGATCCAAATGACATTTTGAATCATTTTTGGTAGAGTCCAAAAAATCCATTCTCTGATGAAAAACGATGACCCCGGACCAGTCGAACGTTGAAAACATGGTCAATATTGATGAAATTTTAACATTTAATCTTTTGACTTTAAATGACGGTTGGATGTGAGTTATTACTTTTTCAACTAAAATAAGTGTGTTTAAAGTCATTTCTGTGCCTGAAATTGGTCAAAATTGAAGATTTTGAGTAAGCAAAACTCTGTAAAAATGGCAATTTTGGTCACTGTGAGGGTTTAAAAAGTGGATATTCAACATGAGGCCCGATCCAAATGACATTTAGAATCATTTTTGGAAGAGTCCAAAAAATCCGTTTTCTGATGAAAAACAATGACCCCGGACCAGTCGAACGTTGAAAAAATGGTCAATATTGATGAAATTTTAACATTTAATCTTTTGACTTTAAATGACGGTTGGATGTGAGTTATTACTTTTTCAACTAAAATAAGTGTGTTTAAAGTCATTTCTGTGCCTGAAATTGGTCAAAATTTGAAGCTTTTGAGTAAGCAAAACTCTGTAAAAATGGCAATTTTGGCACTGTGAGGGTTTAAAAAGTGGTTATTCAACATGAGGCCCGATCCAAATGACATTTTGAATCATTTTTGGAAGAGTCCAAAAAATCCATTTTCTGATGAAAAACGATGACCCCGGACCAGTCGAACATTGAAAAAAATGGTCAATATTGATGAAATTTTAACATTTAATCTTTTGACTTTAAATGACGGTTGGATGTGAGTTATTACTTTTTCAACTAAAATAAGTGTGTTTAAAGTCATTTCTGTGCCTGAAATTGGTCAAAATTGAAGCTTTTGAGTAAGCAAAACTCTGTAAAAATGGCAATTTTGGTCACTGTGAGGGTTTAAAAAGTGGTTATTCAACATGAGGCCCGATCCAAATGACATTTTGAATCATTTTTGGTAGAGTCCAAAAAATCCTTTCTCTGATGAAAAACGATGACCCCGGACCAGTCGAACGTTGAAAACATGGTCAATATTGATGAAATTTTAACATTTAATCTTTTGACTTTAAATGACGGTTGGATGTGAGTTATTACTTTTTCAACTAAAATAAGTGTGTTTAAAGTCATTTCTGTGCCTGAAATTGGTCAAAATTGAAGATTTTGAGTAAGCAAAACTCTGTAAAAATGGCAATTTTGGTCACTGTGAGGGTTTAAAAAGTGGATATTCAACATGAGGCCCGATCCAAATGACATTTAGAATCATTTTTGGAAGAGTCCAAAAAATCCATTTTCTGATGAAAAACGATCACCCCGGACCAGTCGAACGTTGAAAAAATGGTCAATATTGATGAAATTTTAACATTTAGTCTTTTGACTTTAAATGACGGTTAGATGTGAGTTATTACTTTTTCAACTAAAATAAGTGTGTTTAAAGTCATTTCTGTGCCTGAAATTGGTCAAAATTGGAAGATTTTGAGT